>NC_056736.1:362073182-362135682 GCF_019279795.1 Protopterus annectens
CCTGAGCCAGTTGGCAACTCATCTTGTGACGTAGGGGTTTACGTTCAGGCTGGTGAGCTTCTCTGTAATACCAAAATGGGGAATGGTGTCAAAGACCTTTGCGAGGTCTAGGTAGGCTGTGTGTACCACCTTTTCCTCATCTATAGCCTTGGTAACTGTCTCAAAGAAGTCCGCCAGGTTTAGGAGGTATGATCTGCCCTTAACAAAGCAGAACTGGGTAGGGTCCAGTGTTTGGAGGTTCTCAATGTCTCTGTTAATGAGTTCCATAATGATGTGCTCCAGACCAAGGTAGTCAGGCTTATAGGGCAATAGTTCCTGGGGTCTGTTGTGGCTCCACCTTTGTGGACCAGAATAACCATTGCTATGCACCACTCTATGGGTACGTAACCTGTGGAGAGGCTGAGTTTGAACAGTGTGTTTAGGTGAGGGGATAGTTTGTCTTTGAGCTTGTATAGGACGCAGACTGGGACACTGTCCAGTTCCATTGATGTTGTGTTTTTGGCTTTGGAGAGGGCTATTTTAACCTGAGTGTCTGTGATTTCAGGAGCTCTACATTCTTCTGGTATGGCTATGGGCCCTTTTGGGGGTGAGAGGGAGTGAAGTTTGTGCTGAACCTGTCTGCCAGGATGTTGGCAATATTGGTTGGTTCAGTGTATTTTGTACCATTCTGCACTAATTCCGAGCAGATCTGAGCATTGCCACTTAGATTCTTGACATAGCTAAAGAATGCCTTATGGTTATCTTTGGAGTCCTTGGCAATTTTTCTTTCGAAACTCGCCTTGGATGATTTTATGAGGGATCGTAGTTTCTTGCTGATACTGATCAGGGATGCCTTCCCTTCTTGGGATTTTACTCTTTCAGTCAGCATTCTTTCCAGAAAACCATCAACAACAACCCTGTCTTTGTCAGACTATCTAATGACTGACCAGCTATGATTCCAAATATTACAAAGAGGTTGTCCCTGGTAGTCTGTCATTACCCTTCCCTGATATGAATGACAAATTTGATCCTTCCAGGTCCATCACATTACATATGTTAGTGCTTGTCAACCTTTGCTAGTATGAAATATGCTGTTAGTCTCTAACATCTTTTTGTAGAAGCTAAAAATACATATTTGTGGGTTATGCATCCCTTCCAGAAGCAATTATTTAGACCTAGTTTGTAGAGCACCTTTGCAGAAAGCATAATGATATGCTAATTGCAGTGGTAATGAAATTTAATTTTCAGTTTAATAACTGTAAATTTAAAACACTGTATTCTTTTTCAAGCTGTTTGGAAATATCAGTATAGTGATTTTATTTTCCAGTCTTATCTACTGTTTGACATTTCTTGGTATAAAATAATGGACAAGATTGACATCTGAAGCAATTTTCAGTTTCTGGAGAAACTAGGTCACTCTCTATATATACAGTTTGACATCACTGTGTTGATTAAGCTGCCATGCCTGTTTATAAGGAAAATAATGCACCTCAGGTTGCTATACAGAATAAGAGATATAATAGGCTCTCTGCTGGTTTACAGTGAATGCTGCACAGCCTGTGGCCTTATGATTCAGCTCTTGCTGAAGGCTGCATGTATTTCTAAAAAGGTCAGACATGCTGGTGTGTGTCATTACATAGCTGATGTCATCTGGTTTAGGTCAGATTAATGGAAAGAGGAGGGTGAACACAGATCACACAGAGGTTGAACTGGATAAAAATAAACAGCAATGTATTAACCACTTGTATTGATGGGCTAGCCCTTTATAGAAGGCAGTGGTATTTCAGAAGAGACAAATATATTCTGCATTTCTGTTACCTTTTACTGTATTTTGGTTTGCTTTTTTGCTTCTGGACTAGATTGAAATGTAGGGAGTTTATCATAATGTATTTGAAAATGTTGAAAATATTTGGATCTGCTTTAAATCATAGAACACATTTTGATTACACGGTTTACTATTTATGAATATAAAAACTCTCAGAAAAGCATATCACGTGTTCCCCATGCACCCAGAGGTCAGTCGGATTTACATTTCCCATTTAAAAGTGGTATACATTCAAGGTAGCAAGTCAAGAAGCAAATGTCCTGTGTGATCCATGCAGCTGTGTAGCGATTGCTATAATACAACCATTCTTAACCTTAGGAAGAACACATGTAGAATAAAATAAATAAAATAAAAAAACTGCTTGATTTTTAAATAGAGAATGTGTTTCATTTTCTTCCCATTACCACAATCCACTGACACATTAAGGCATTATGCTTACACTTGAAGAAAATTTCCATCAGTTTCTCTCATTTTCTTGAGTTTAGTTAATTGATATAATCTGTTTTACTTAATATACATAGAATATATTAACATATATGAAGTAGGTTGTGGTTAGACAACAGCTGCATCTTACCCTATATTGTAAAAGAAATTTTTACTGAGTGGAGAAAATAAATATAGGCATTCTTGATGCATTATATCTGCTAATCTTACTGTATTTGACAGAAATTAATGAGACCATTATCATTTGGTTTCTGCTGCATGCCACCAACTTACAATAATTCAAACTAAACTGGCCCAATTCCAAAAGACTTGCTGCCAATTACACTGAGAGCAGATCTTTTAGTATCAGGCCCTGGTGTAAGCCTTTTTATAGATATGCCTTACACCAAAGTAAGTCACTTACACTGAACGCAAGTCTTTCAGAATCAGCAACTGTTTTGGACTTTGTCTCGGTGTTTCTGTTAAAGACTAACATTATAAAGCATTTTGTGTCTCTGTGATGAGCCTGTATCTCTAGATTGACTGCGAAGATTGGTCTGCAGCTGTTGAAATTCACATCCAGGATTCTCCTTGTGCGTGCATTTACAAAGTGCAGTATGATGCATTTTGTCTGTTATCTTCATTTTTCCAGAAAACTGCACTTGGTAAGACCTCTGCTGATCCATTTATTCTGATGCAAGGCAGGATTTCTTTTAGGTTTGGGTACCATTCCTGCCACCATTTTGTGTAACTGTCTGTGATGATTAGGAAAGTATGCCTTTATATTTGCTTCCTTTTTAATGTATAACTACTTTATAATGTGCATGTTTATGGGATGGATGGATGGATGGATGGATGGATGGATGGATGGATGGATGGATATATAGGAATTCTAAGTTTGGTTTCCAACTTTTTCTGACAAATAGAGTTTGGTTTCCAACTTGTGACAAATAGTTTATAGAAATGGCAGTTTTTATTTATGTTTCTAATTTATTGTTGTCATAATACTACTTTTTTTCCAATTTTTTTATTTTTCAATAAATAATTAACAAATCATCAAATTAATCAAATTTTAATCAGAAATATTATAATATATTCCTAAGAAAAACAAGCAATATGAACTATGTACAATATTTACAAAAGCCTTAGAACAGAGTATTAAAATTAAAGCTCCAAAAGTTTCTCAATTTTTATTAACTATTTCAATCATTAATAACATTGTTCTTCAAATACAGATCAAAAATTGATATCACTTTAATACAAGGATTGTTAATGAATGTATTAGGGTGAATTCTTAGTTCTTTTACTTTAGTCTCTTTGATTGCTGTTTCCTTTAGGAAAAAGAGAAAATCTTTAAATGATGGAGGAGTAGATATTTTCTATTTCTTTGTAATGCTTTTCCTTGCTACCTCCACGATGGACCTGAGAATATTATAATTCACATTCATCAAGGCATCTTTATCAATTACATTAAATAATATTAGAAAGTTTGATAATGAAAAATGATCAGAAAATAAGGCTTGTAAAAATTCTTCTTAGACCAAAATAGAGACAAGGATGAACACTCATAAAATATGTGAATCCAATTAGCTTTACAGTTTTGAGAACATCTACGACATGAGAGGATGTTATTTCTGTTTATTTTAATAATTCCATTTGGGGTTATAAAAACTCTACATAGAAATTTCCAGGTAAAAATATACCAGAATTGAGGCCATGAGGTATGTTTACTAGAAGATAACAATTGTGATTTATTACCCCTCTCTCCCCCTCAACCTTCCCTCAGGAAATATCATCAAGTATAACTCCCCCTGCTACCACTAGGGAACTGGTCCTTCATGTTCTTTCTAAGACCAAGAACACTTCATCAATGGGCCCAGACAATATCACAGGATGCCTTTTAAATAGCATGCAACATGACCTGTCAGAGCCTCTGGAATTATTATTTAACTGTAGCCTCCAAAAAGGTGTCATGCCTCATGAATGGAGAAAGGTAACAATCATCCCTCTGCACAAAGGTGGGACATCTACAGACCCCTGGAAACTACAGACCCATAAGCCTCACTAGTCTTATATGTAAAGCCATGGAAAGAATTATCATGGAGATTATCAATAGAGATATAGTAAACCTCCAGACACTGGACCCAACCCAGTTTGGTTTCGTAAAGGGCAGATCATGCCTATTCAACCTGGTGGACTTCTTTGAGAAGGTCACCAAAGCAATGGATGAGGGCAAAGTCATTCACACTGCTTACTTTGACCTGGCCAGGGCATTTGATGCAATACCCCACTAGGGTATTGTTGACAAACTCAAGAGGTTAGGTACAAACCTGTATGTCACCCGGTGAATAGCCAACTGGCTCACATATAGGACCCAGGAAGCTAGAATTGGGGAGTCCACCTCTACAAAGAGGCCAGTCACAAGTGGAGATCCTCAGGGATCAGTCCTTGGACTGCTCCTTTTTGGCATTTACGTCTCAGAAGTCGACCAATTTCAGTAGTCTCTGGCTGACTACATTTGCAGATGATTGCAAATTAGGAGCTGTCATTGAATCTCACACTAAGACAAATGTTCTCCAGAAGGGGCTGACACAGACAAACTGGTGTCAGAGCCATGGACTAAAAGTAAATGCCAAGAAATGCATAACAGTATCCTTTGGGAAGTCATCCATCCCTGGTAACTATCATATTGACAACACACCCCTTAAAACTGAACCAGTAGTCAGGGAATTAGGGACACACATAGATAGTAATCTAGCCTTTGATCATCATGTGTCTACAGTGGTGAGGAAATCATTCTATGTTGCTCAACTTATAAACAAAGGAATGGCATCTAAGTCCAAGGAAGTCATTGTTCCACTGTATTCGGCATTCATCAGACCTATCATTGCATACAATGCCCCTTTTGTTATGTACCTAGCCAGGTATATCCAATAATTGTAATGTCAACAGAGGTTCCTCACTAAAAGAATACAGGGTGTAAGTAATATGTCCTATGAAGACCACCTCAAGGCCCTATCCCTGTATTCTGACTCCTGCAGGCTTTTGAGGGGACATCTATGCCTGGCATACAGGGCATTGTCATAGACACCACTCTAATGGACCTCCTGCAGATCCACAAAACAAACAGCATGAGAATTACCCATTCTAAAGACTTAAACTTTGCCTTTGATATAAATAGGACCTGCTGGAGAGATAGGTATGTATCCCAGAGACTACCAAATCTATGAAACAGGCTCTCCTTCCATGTGAAGCAGAGTTCCTCCCTAACCCAATTTAAGTGCAACTTGGAGAACTGGATGTGAAACTGGAAATTCATTCCTGGTTTGGCACCTATGTCTCTAATGGACAGCGGTAACCTGTAAATGGTTCATCTCCCAGGCCCATGCTTACACTTATCAAGGGTATCAGAACTTGTGAGAGATTTGGGATGCATGGCTAGGCTTAAAAAGGCCCTTGTGGTCATTAGCCTAGTAAACACCTATGAACCTATGAAAATTAAATTGTGATGCATAACCTAAAGTAATATGATTCTAGAATTTTAAATTTAAATTTGTTTTGCATTCAATAGATATTTTATAAACTTTAGAAATTAAATTATCTATTTTTATTATATATGATTTCGTGTATTAAATAAAAAAGCTTAGCAGTTTCATAATACTGCTGTTTTAATGTTGTTATTTAGGTTACTTCTAGTGTCTTTTACATTATAAAATCAGATGTGTCTGTTGTTTCCTTTCTTTTCGGCTTTTCCCGGTTAGGGGTCATCACAATGGAACTCCAGTCTGCTAATGATTGGCAGTCGATTTTTATGGTGCCAAGTTGCCAGCCCAACGCCCAACCTTCAGTGAAGGTACGCCCATTCACGCATGTCTTTCGGAGGCCACTCGCCTCGAGTATATATATATATATATATATATATATATATATATATATACATATATTTAAACACACACACATGCGCGCGCACAGATTTTAGTGAATTTGTTGAAAATGCAGTTGATCAAATGTATATAAATAAAATAAATGTATATATTTGTAAATTTAGTCAATGTTAAAAGAAGTGTGAATATTTGGGTAAAGTAATTGTCGGTTGGTTGTTAATGCCAAAACGTTTGGATAAATTAAAAGGCATTATGTGTGGGAGTGTGTGTGTGTGTGTGTGTGTGTGTGTGTGTGTGTGTGTGTGTGTGTGTGTGTGTGTGTGTGTGTGTGTGTGTGTTTGTTTGTGGGCTGGGGTTAGACGGCTATGTAGGTGGATAGATTTACTGTTTGTGGGTTAGAGTTACAGTAAGAGCTAGGTATGTGGATAGATTTAGTGTTATGCATGCATGCCGCTGCATGTGGTATATGTCTATTGTCTTCTGTAGTGCCAGTGTTATGAAAATATTTTTTTCAACGTAAACTTTAGTGTTAGGATTACTGTTAGTGGAAGGGGCCAAGTTAGGGTTAAGGTTAACATGCATTACTAAGGCAGTACATGGGAGGCAAAATTAAAAATAGATTTTAGGACAGTGAGTACAAATTCTGAAGCATACTAAGTGCAATAGAGCAGGTCTCATCTGCTGTAGATGCTAGTGTTGTATATTCGTACATGACATATTATGTGAAAGCTTTCAACATTTCCAGTCAAACTTCATTAGGTGCAATTACGTGTGAAATTTCACTAGTTTCCTGAAACTACATTTTGTTATGAAGCATAAGACAGTTAAGAACTAGATGAAACAGTGTTACATCTGGGCTTCCTTTTATGGAATAGCAGGGCTGCGAAATTTAGTAGGTTAGTATTCCATATTTATATACACATGAAGATGGAATTTGCAGGAGTTGTTGAATTTTCTGTTATTTACTTTCTACTACAGTTTTAACAAGAAATATTTTTGAATGTTATGTTTGGGCACATAGCAGTAAGAAAGGATAATTTATATGGGGTTCCTGTCTAAACAGCCTAAAGAGGTTTTTTTTTTTTAATTCAAACTCAGATTATATAAATAATACAAGAGCATCTGCTTGTTGATAATTCTATCAACAAGTAGTTAGAATACAAAGATAGGTAGCAGATTGAGCTGAATGCTATAAATATATATATATATATATATATATATATATATATATATATATATATTATTTTTTTTTTATTTTATATAAATAAATGTATTAATTTATACATATTTATTTGCTGGCTGGCTAAACCCATTGGGCACAATAGTCTGTTTTTAGAAGCAACCCTGGAGTACTTTTTGGTTAAGTGACTTGCTCAGACCCACACAGTAGGCAAATGGAGTTAGACTTTTTAAATGTTTTTTTTCTTATTGTATGTTACGTTGTGTGTGTGTGTGTGTGTGTGTGTGTGTGTGTATAATATATATATATATATATATATATATATATATATGTATGTATATATATATATATATATATACATATATATATATATATATATATATATATATATATATATATATATATATATATATATATATATATATATTATTTTTTTGTATGTTATCTTTGTTCCTGGTGACTCTTTGGGAACAATTCACTATCCACTAGCTCAGTAGCTAAACAAAAAAGCCAAGCTGCCCAATTTCGTGCATTTACGTTTCTGCTTTTTTGGAGATGGATCTAATTCAAACTCTTAGCAATAAGGAAGTAACTTTTACAGATAATATTTAGACTGCCGTTGATATGTTTGGTGATTTTCTTTTTTCATTTGGAACTTTTGTCACTTTCTCTCTTGTGGAACAAGGGAAATCTGCACTCTTCCATGATGTAATTACTGATGGCTGTATGTACTGTGTGTTCCAATTGGCTGTGTGCTAACACCGAATACTTATCTGATATTGAGACTGCTGCTGTTGCTTGCTTTTTTCATTTTTTTTTCTGTTTGGGACTTTTCCAGGCTTTTCTTTAGTTGGTGAAGGGAATATTGTACTGTTGTGGGTAACCGTTTGCTAGAAGTTGGTAAGCAGTGCATGTATTTCTTGGCTGAGTGCCTGTTTTTTTATAGACGGAACTCTGAATCAAGCCCATAACAGCAGGGAATAACCGTGCTTTGTGCAGCAGTGTGTAATTCATTCTAAACAGTGGGTGAATTGACTCATCACCCTAAGTTAAGGGACCAGAAATGCTACTCTCTCTGAATATCAGTCTTATTTTTACTTTTTTTCCCTACGCATGCAAGCTATTGTTTGTATTATGCTTTTTTGCGCTTCTTTTCTATGCATAAAACCTATCTTCTTTATTGTACTTCCCAAACTACTGGATCAGTACCGACCATATGTTTTATTCATATAATTATTTCACTTGTTGTAAGTTGTTATACAGAGTTGAGCAAAGTTGCATTATAGCGCTGTCCTCTGTTGCACACACCAGCTGCTGGGTTGTGCACACTGTGCTGGGTTCTACTAATATATACTGTGTTACTTAATGCTATTTTAGTTGCATGCATCAGTATGGCGGTGTGCCATCCACAGACTACACAGTTGGTACTAGAGCTGTAACTGTCTCAGGTGGTGTGCCATCCACAGACTACACAGTTGGTACTAGAGCTGTAACTGGCTCAGGTGGTGTGCCATCCACAGACTACACAGTTGGTATAGAGCTGTAACTGGCTCAGGTGGTGTGCCATCCCCAGACTACACAGTCAGTACTAGAGCTGTAACTGGCTCAGGTGATGTGCCATCCACGGACTACACAGTTGGTACTAGAGTTGTAACTGGCTCAGGTGGCAGCTGGCACTGCTTCCTGATTTGGTGCCCTTCAACAGTAAGTTGAAGACAAAATAAAATCCATTCTCAGCACTGACAATCACCCTACTAACACCTTCACACCACTCTAGCTACATTTATGGTTAGTACTAAGTTACTGCATTGTATTGTACTGTATTTAGCTACTAAGCCTGCCTTATCAAAGTTTCTTCTTTGTCCCTAAGCCTGCCTTAATTGTAATTTACTGTGTTGTATTGTGCTCATATGCTAAGCCTACATTATTAGTGTTTTTATCTACTACCTAAGTGTGCCTTAATTGTGCTTATCTTCTTATCTTGCCTTCATAGTGTTATTTGTCAACATCCTATGTCTACCTTAATTTTAGCCCACAAGTTGTACTGTGTACTGTATCTGTATGTAAAACATACATATATAGCGTTGATTCTGTACCTCCTAAGCCTGACTATTTTGTGGCTTGTAGCTTGACTGTCATTTTGGTTTACAATACTGTATTTTGCTCTCTACTCTCCAGTGTTGTATTGTACTATACTATACTCTGCCACCTGAGCCTGACGTCTGTGAGGTCCTAGTAAACTGTGCTGAGTCTTACAATATTATGCTGCCCTGTGTTATTGTACTGCATTCTGTATTAACTGCTTGGCAGCACCTGAGTCTGATTACTGTGACTGTAAATTGTGCTGAATCTTAAAGTATTACTTTGTCATGTGTTATTGCACTGTATTTCATATTAAATGCTTGATATTGTTACTAACCCTACTTGCTGTGATGATGAAATATATTCTGATGTGACATGCAGGGTTATAAAGTTCTGGTTCTGGTTATACTATTTTCCAAAGTATCTACATTTCATATTTCCTTCTTTACATCACTGGTTTACATTATATTTTATTTGTACACTATTGTTGTATATCTACTAAGGTGACCTGCTTTACCATGTATCAATACTTTGATTTATTTTTTTATTTTATTTATCCTTTGTTGACATATGGAAAGAGATTAGTCTTGAGCAACATTTTGCCATCACTCCAAATAATGCTGCAATATAAACAGAAAGTAATTGATTTCAGCAACAGGCTCTGTAATTGGTGTCATTCCAAGAGCTACAATATATGTCAGCATAGGGGATCTATATCACTTAATTGAATTTCATATTGTCGAACACCTTTTAATCAAACTCTCAAATAAGCAAATTTTTTTTAATCAAAATTTTTCCTAGGCAAACCAACAGTTGGCCACCATATGGAGTTTGCCCTTTTCCCCACTGTAGTGCGATCTTGAAGTTGGTATATTTAGCTAGGGGTGTGTGTGTGTGGGGGGTGCAGCTCCCCACATTGGGGGGGGGGGTGAAGTTTTCTGATTTTTTTCCATGGTTGCTAGGGTGGCCTACCTTTGGTTTGCCCTAGGAAAAACGTAGATTAAAAGTCTGTTTGCGTATTTGAGAGTTTGAGTAAAAGGTGTACGACAAAGAGGGATTCAACGATGTGAGATGTGATTAAGTGATATACACCCAGCATAGGAGGGTATGGTTGATAGTCCTGCCTGTTTTACCATGGATGTTCTACACCTTTCACACCAGGGTTTCTACAGTCATACGTTCATAGTGGTGTGATTGCCAGTTGCAGATGAGGCACAAGTACATTACTTGCATTCATATAAAAAGCTGCAAGTGATATCAGATTACCTAGTTATGGCACTGCTTCTGCATATGGCTAATACACTTTGGGGCAGATTCAATAAAGCCTAAGTGTACACTGTACATTGTTCTGAGTTAGTGAACAGACAACACAGACATAACGCACACCTTCTTCCTCCTAATTTTAGTTTTCCTACTGATATTCTTACAGCTATACATATTGACAGGGATTCATAAAGGTTACCACAAAGTGTAGACTACATGTAGACTTAGTATAATATTTCTGAGTGACTTGACTAGAAAGCACAAAAAATGTGATAAGAATTTTATTGAATACATACCATGTACACTTACTGTACACTTATTGTAGGTTTTATTGAATCTGGCCCTTTGTATCCCTCCCCCCATGCTGCTTTGTTTTAGGAAAATCAGTTTTCTAGACCTTCCATCTTAATAAATACATATCAAGCCAGTAACAATCTGGCACAGCTCAACGAGAACATCTGAAATAAGAAAATGCCTAAACGTAAGACCTTCCTGGCACCTGAGAACATAAGCATTTGTATAATTACTGAAACTTGGTTCCCGTATTGGGAAAACTCTCTTTCCTTACTGCCTACCATTTGTTTAGATCTACCAGTATTGATAGGAACATATCTGTTTTCATCCATTCACTGATGTCACATGACAAATCCAACATATTGGCCTTAAACTTCCAGACATCTTAATGTCAATAAGCAAATCAAACTTTCTTATTGTTACTAAGTATAGAACCCATCTTATGTCTTCTACTGTCCGTGATATATGTCTACACCAATGTGAGTCCCTAAGTATTGAGCCAAACACACTCTTCTTGAGAAACTTCAACTACCTATCCACAGAGTGTCAAACAAAGACTGCCACCAACAAATATGAACAGGATTTCCTCAACTTTATTAATGCCAGTTCCCTGGACTAGGTAGTGTTCTCTCTTACTAGGGGCTCAGATATCTTCAACTTCATCTTTACTAATGCAGCATCTATCTGCTCCACACTTAAAGTTTCTCCCACATTGGTTAAATCAGACCACCAAGCCATCATATTTTTCATATGAACCTAACAGAAAGCTACAATCACCAATATTACTGTATTCAAGGATTTATCTAAGACACATCTAGTTCTCTCAGAAGACCTAATGAAATGTAAAAGCTCTTCTCCCATACAGGATCCAGCAGTAAACGTAACGACTTACACCACTGACTTTTGCTGTCACTTGAATTCTTGAGTTAAGGCACATGTCCCAGTTTGTCACTCACATGATAACAAACTCTTAAATAAACCATTATGGTGGAATCCTGCTATAAATCCATTCCTCAGTAAAAGGAATAAGCGCCTAACTTTCTGTGGTGCAATTTCAAATATTCTGCAAAAAACTCAGATCCTGCAATACTAAGGATGAACTGAATATACTAGTCCTGCAAGGATAATTAAAAGGTCTTCTTTAACCACATTAGAAATCTTCAAAGTAACACTCATTACTGTACCCAACTAGTCTGAAATGGTACTGCCTTTTCAGATCCAGAAGACATTGCCAATGTATTACTAGACAAATTTAGTTTGAAATTTACACCACTCTTACCTCAGTTTACCTTCCTCCTCCTCCATCACTAACATGTCCCTGCTGCTCCACACAAATTACTTCAGAAGAGGCCCTACACACTCTCTGCAAAATCAGAAAAACACTAGCTTCATTGGATCCAGCAATATACCAGGTTGTCTCCTGGTTATCACCATGCACAGCTTCACTGATCCCTTTGTAAACCTTTTTAATCTCAGCATTTCCACTGCATGCAGGACTGAAGCTTGGAGAAGGGGTCCCTATTATATTATTGAAAAGACTGTTCAGCGAACAGCATTTTTGGTGCTTTTACATCGAACATGCCGTTCACCGAACTGTTCATAGTGAGATCGTAATACAGGGAGGATCGGAAAATTTGCCCTTTCCTCACTGTAGTGCGATTTCAGAGTTGGTATATATAATTAGCGGGGGTGTGGAGGGGCAGAGGCCCCAAGCGCAGAAATCGATGAACAGCATTTTTGATGAAATGCTGTTTGTTCACTGGAACTTTTGATTATTTAATATAGACCCTGGAGAAGAACTATAGTAATAACCCCTAAACAAAGGTGGTCCCACCACTGACACCAGGAACTACAGACCTATTAATCTGCCAGTATTCTCTGTAAAGGTGATTGATCACATTATAATAGAACTCATAAATAATTATGTGTAATCTTCTGATCACACCCATTTTGGTTTGGTGAAGGGTTACTTTTGTCTAGTGAACCTGGCGGACTGCCGCAGGCTAGAGACCAAAGCACCAGATAATGGCCAGTCAGTTGACATTGCTACCTTGATCTAGCAAAGCCTTTGACACTATTCTATGCTTTGGTATCACACACAAGCTCATCCATTTAAATATCAACTCTTATGTAACCCACTGAATTCCCAAATGGCTTACAGACAGAGCCCATGCAGTGAAGGTTGGTGGCACTGGGTCCAGTCCTCTTCAGCATATACTTCTCTGGTGTTGAGGCTGGCATTAAAAGTCTCCAGTCAACAAATTCTGCTAATGACTGCAAACTTGACATTGGCATAAACTCTCCACTAGATATCCATAGCTGGCAAGAAGGGCTAAACCATACTAATTCAGTCAATGTCATGGTATAAAGCTCAATACAAAAAAGTGCAGTAGAGTACTCTTTGTGGGGGGGGGCACCCCTGAACCTAATAACCTGAAAAAAAAAACTTAAATTGAATAACATTATCAGGGACCTAGGAAGATTTGTAGACAATGAGCTCTTGGTCGAACACCATGTATCAGCCATCATTAGAAAATTGTTTTACCTAGAGCAAATAATTAGTAAAGTATATTCTGCAGGTCAAATTAAGTTAGTGTTTCTTTCTCTTTCTTTCTCTCTGCTCCTGTTTAATCAGGCCAATAATAGAATCTATTCATCCATCCACAACCTCTTTTCCCATTTTTACACATGGGGTGGGGTGCTACTTCAATAGTGACAATCATCTAGAGCCAATGTTCACACCACCAGGTTGTCACACTTGTTCTTGCATACCATACACTCATATGCACACTCAAACTTATGGCCAATATAGAGTGTTCAATCCACCTAATGCATGTTTTTGGAATAAAGTAGGAAACCGAAGCACCCAGGGGAAATCCATAATAGAATAATTTTAGAATGTACCTATCCAAGCTCATTGGCTATCTTGTAAAACCCCAATGATTCCAAGCACAGTAAATCTCAGGGATATCCACCTTACTTTATCCTGAATAAATGAAAGGCATTTCACTCTTTTCTGACTCTTACAGACTCCTGCATAGGGATTTCTGCTTAGACCTTTAGGCTGAAGGGCCCTATACTGCTAGACCTATTACATAAAAAAAGTTAAAACTGCCAACACCCATGCCAAGAACCTAAATCTATGAAATCTAGATCAAAATAATAACAGAACCAATTGTCAGGATAAAGTCCTCTCTCAAAGATCTCCTACTTTTGAAATGTCCCTTTAAACTAGACGAGGCTCAAGAGATAATCCATTATGTGAGACCTCACAAGGCATCAGGGTCAGACAAGTTATGTATGCATAGACTATAATTATGAGGATCTGTGGTGGTGCTATCATTATGTGGTGATACCACTATGGCAGTCCTTGAAACATCTAGTATGCTACCAGTGGAGATGTTGAAGTTGAACAATATTAAAAGGGGCTGAGCTAAGCTATGTTTTATATTTATCAGCAGACAGCCAGAAATGTTACTGGTAATGATAGTGCTAGTGTTTTTAGTTTTGGTCAATGCAGATAGAAGGTGATCTAGCCCGATTGTGGGGAGAGGGGCAGATTGGGTGAAAATGAGCACTGGATCAATAGTGTGAGTGGGCAAGGAGAAAATTGAGCTGAATTTGTGTACTAGGGCATTAGCAGTGGCTTCTAGATTAGAATTAGGAATCCCATTAAATAACAGCTTGGAGCAGGACAAGTTATTACCTCTAGCATTGTTTAAGGAAGCTTTATGATTGTCTTTGGTAGAGGTAGCACCCCTGAGTTGAAAGCTAGCCTTGCACTTTTCAAGAGTATGCTTTTAAGACTTTTGTTAGTAAGTATCCAAGGTAGCTGCCGTGTAGCATCTTTCTTTGGATGCACTGCAGAACTTATAAAATCCAACAGGAACGTAACATATTAATTGAATAAAAAAAGAGTTAACATCATTGTGTTGGAAAATGTGTTTTCTCATGATTATTCTTCACAAAATGTATATTAACTTGCAGTTTCTTTACAAATGAGTCATATAAAATGTTTATAATATGTTGATGTTAAAATGAAAAGATAAAATACATGCAAGATTATGCAAAGTATAGTTTCACATAAGTTGTAGCTTTATATTTCAAGTGCCTTAAAACTGCATTCTCTTTATTAGCAAATTATAGTGTACTGACAGAAATTAAAGGCCAAGTAAGTGCTGAAGGATTTAAAGGATGTTACTGTGTTTAAACTAGTCTGGTTTAAAAATGTTAATGGAGAAAAGAAAGAAAAAACACATGTCAAAAATCTTTTGTAAGCTCTAGCCTTCTCAGGCTGGGGGATGAGTTGTCGCGTGGATGTCTGTAAAGATGGTATGTACTGCTACTGAATGTAACAAGGTCAAAGGATAATATTCTTAGACCAGATGGTCTATTTTTTAAAAAAGCTTATTGTCAAGTGTTCACGTGAAGCTCAAAGAGAGAATCACGAGGGCTTAAAATAATTAAAAATACATTGATTTGTTAAAAGCTATGTAATTGATAAGAAAAGCCATAAAATATAAAGTTTTCCTTTGTTCTTTGAGACTGATTTGAAAATCTTGGTAGGCAGTCTCCCAGCACTGTTTATGGAATAAACCAGTACTTTGTACATCTCGAAATATTATTCTTGACTCAGGACTAAAAAGGTAAAACTCTTTGTTATTTATTTGTGAACTTTTTCAATTCAAAGAACTCTAAATCACTGATTTGTTTTCAGAATGGTGAATTTATGGTTCTTGAGTTAATTTATTGGCTATAATCAAACCAAGATAAGAAATTAGCACTTTTAGATCATCTTCACAAAAAATGTCTGTGAGAAAAGAAATACAAGTTGCGACTTCCATATATGAAGTATCCTTGAAAATGGATCAGCTCCATACTAAAATGTATTTTGTATAAAAGAACTGTAACAAGCATCCTAAACTTCAAAAAACTATGACATAATAATAATGAGATCAAACAAATGGCACGGACAAACTGCTTGAGTATATGTAGATTGCAGACTAAAACAGGAGGGGATATGGATAAATGGGAGGAATAATAGAACATGCAAAGGAGGAACAACTGGTGAATAACAAGACAGTAGATTTCTTAGTTAACTGGCTTTTACAAACATGAAATCTGCAGGAGGGACTTTCCTTTAGGATAGAGAACACATAGCTGGCTTTTGAAGCCCTTGCAAAACCACCAGCAGCTCATTGAAGATCAATAAATGTGTTTTTTTCATATCTGGACATGGACTTAATTCAAAATCTGCCTAACTTAACTGTCATGTTCAATAGAGAAACAACACAAGATCTGACAATGACTTTTCTGCTAAAAATATAAAAAAATGAAAGCTTTGGTTTATCCTCTCAAACAGAATAACATCAATGTTAGTAATCTTTAGAGTGACACACTAAAATTATTTCAGCCTAAAGAAACTAGCATTCTGAGAAACTGTTTCATATGTCAAAAAACATAATATATTCATTAATTGTGAACATATGGACTGGAATTATTTGTCTTTAAAAAGATATGTAGAAAAAGGTTTACCATCATAATGTCAGCAGGCACATCCCCAAACTTGCACATGGTCAAACTGTTTCAGTGAATTCCATACCACCGTCATGTGAGAAAGTCAAAGAAAACAGTGAATGTCAGCATTTCTGACTGCTCCATACCTGAAACAAGTGCTACCATGGGTCAAAAAGGGGGTGTGATTTAGTGATTCGAAATATTGGCGCTAGCAGTTTTGAGGAGTCACAGTTTGGAGTTCGCAGAAGTTGTTTTGATGATGTGCCTGCTGACATTATGATGGTAAACCATAGAAAAACTATTGGGCAAGATTCAGAAATGGTCGCTACCAGTGGTAAGCCTCAATTCAGGCTTCTTCCACTGGTGGCATCCCTTTCAAATTCAGGGACTGGCCCACCACAATGATCCTACATTGTCTGTAGGATCACTGCAGTAGGCTGTCTCCACGACCATGTGATATGATAATGAAGCATTTCCAGGGGAGCAGCCTATGCTAATTAGTCCCATGGTCTACCCCAAAAATGCCAGCAGTAAGGGATTTAAACAGTGAGTGATTTGGAGAACCACTTAGCTGCAATTAACATGGTCATAAGCCTGTGTTACCACATTGTAGTGAATGATGGAGACTATGTAAAAGGTAAGATCAGGCAAATGTCTGTGATGAGTAGTGGTGGGGTGTGTGTGAGCATGTGTATGTGAGTGACAGCATGTCTGTAGAAGTATAAGTGGTGTCAAGTAAGAGAGAGCGAGAATGTGTGTGTGTGTGTGTGTGTGTGTGTGTGTGTGTGTGTGTGTGTGTGTGTGTGTGTGTGTGTGTGTGTGCTTCTGTGTCTGCTAGGGTGGTCATAGTAGGGGCGTTAGATGAGAATATGTAGAGAAGGTGTGTGTGTGTGTGTGTGTGTGGGGGGGGTTGGCTGCCTCACCTGTAAACTTTTCTAGACTAATGAGCAAAGTCTGCTATATTGGGAGGGGGGAATGATATACACCAGGCACACTCTTTAAATATTACTGTAAGGCACGACAAAAGTTAACAGATCAACATGTTTGCAAATTGAAGCATATTTAGAATTATAAGAAGTATGAAACTGTAATATCTGGCATTATTGACTGACTGTAATTGTCCATGGCTTACAAGGGCTGTGCTCAAGACTCTCAGACAAAGCCTGGAGAACACTAAATAAAATTAGGGAAAGTTTTAAAATATTACTCAGTCACTTAAAAAGTTAATACAGCAACAAGTCTTGTAACATGATGCATTTTGAACAATAAGGAGAAGGATTCTAATGTCAGAGGCATTAATTATGGTGAAAATTCTCTGTGATTTACGAGAGACAGGGAAAAAATAAGTGATGACATCAGGGATATTCTGTAAACTCAGGGACAGGTAAGAGGTTTGGTGGTGTTGGTGGTGTGTGTGTGTGTGTGTGTGTGTGTGTGTGTGTGTGTGTGTGTGTGTGTGTGTGTGTGTGTGTGTGTGTGTGTGTGTGTGCACCTGTGCCATCAGTGATGACTACCACAGGAAAGTGATGATTAGCAGTAAAGGCAACACCATACAATTCAGAGACATGCAACTTAGCCAATAACAAGGTTTTTCCTCCTTGCAGCTAAACACATCTCTGAATCACATTTTCTGAGATCTCAGAAACTGCCCCTTTTGGCCAAAGCAATTAGTGCCTGCATTGGGGTTCTTTCTGGATTCCGATCATTGTCACATCAAAGAAGATAAATAATAACTAATTTTCCAAGAAGTAAAACTGAAGATGCATAAACTAAGAGTTAACTACAGTTAATTGTGGGTGTTTATTAATGTTGAGGAATGACAGATGTGATGTCTGGAAAAAAAAAAAAGAAAAAAAATGATTTGAGTGTAATATTTCTGTAATTTAATAGTATTTAAATATATTTAAATTTTAAGATTCCAGTGTATAAACCAAGGTTGACAGGCTTGATTTTGGTGGTAGCTTTGATGAATGTTAAAGATCCCAAGACATTTATAGAAAAAAAGTAGCACGTTTTTTATTAAAACTGTAAAACAAAGTCAATCAATTAACATTAGAAACATAAAAATGCAAATCACAATACAGCAATGAGAAAGCATCAGCACAATTCCAATATATAACTTTTCACAAGCTGTAAATACATTCCATTCTTTATTGAGTAAAACATTTTTACGACTCCCTGTTTAGATTTCCCATAAACAGTGAATAACTTATGTATCTAATTTCACCCTGTCCTGAAAAAATAGTGTAATAACCATACGGCATAGCATGTTCAGAAAGATTTTGCATCCATGTGAAAATGGTCCTCAAGGACCTCCCAAAAATGTTGAAGCATCTTACTAACATAGTAATTGCAAGATTCCCACTAATAACTTATAGTCAGTCTTTTCAAAGAATTTCTGTCTTTTCTTCTCCAGACACATTTTATAAGACTCCAAAAAATTGTTCCTCCAAATACCCCTCACTAATTAAACACTCACTAAACACATCGACCAAGTTGGACAGATGATAATCTTCAAAGGAGTCATAGAAATGATAAGGTAAACCATCCACAACAGGGAATATACCAAAACTCCGTTCGCTGTGCTGGGTGTCTGGACTCGCAGATTATGCCAAAGTTCTTGATAAAACACTTCTTTATTTGACAAAACAAACCCCTTCAAACCTTGTTAAGCGCTTTCATCTACTTCAAATAGACTTCATCAGAACACATACTTCAATTTCATGTTTGGTTTTATATGTTCATCTAACCAATCGTACCATCTAATAAATCAATCAATTAAACATTTAAAGTGCTCAGTGCTTAAATACAATCACTCCTAATACTACATATTCAATACCTCATCATATCACTAATAGTATTTAAAAATTGTGTTGTACATATAGTATAAAAACAGTTTAAAAATACCTTAACATAGTCTGTAAACACTATCGTGTTTCTATGCAAAGTTTTAGTGCAATGTAGTCACCATTCAATATGCTCTCTCATTTATATTGAATACTTTTTAATTCTTACTTTCTTATACAGGCTTAATGGAAATACTGTCATTTAAACCAGGGTGCACAGATGCATTTAACAATATCTGCCACCTGGTTTCTCTTTCCCCTAATTTCTTACAAATATTGCCCCCCCCCCCCCCCGGGATTGACCACTATGTGCTCTAGTATTGCAAATTTAAAAGTGTCGCATCTTAAACTCTTGACAAGGTGCCTATACAATGCATTTTTCATTTCTTTTTTCCTAATGCAATAAAAATGGTCGTAAATTCTGTTCCTTAAGCACCTGTCAGTCTTGCCCACATAATAACATGGGCATTTTGTACACTTGGCTAAATATATGACATGTTGGGTACGGCAATTACCATTTGTAAATCTAACCTCTGTTTTGTTTGTGTCTTCCAGTATGAGAGTCGTATCTTCCATAACCGCACTACACTGATTGCACTGTCCACATTTCCGGGTGCCCCCATCCTTTTCTTTACTATTACTGGTAGTGGGTTTGTTTTCAAATTTACTCTTCAGATTTTGTCCAGTTTTGTGAACAAATACCAGATGTTCTCCTACAGTTTTGTATATAATTTCTTCAGATTTCATTATATTCCAATTTCCTTCTATTATTTTTTGTATTTCTTTAACATAAGAATCATATTGGAATATACACGCTCTCTGAAATTTACTCTTAACATCACATTTACCATCTGTGTCATTACTGTTGTCAAAAATTCTTGTAAGCCCAGTACCTAATAAGGGTTTGTATTTTTTGCCCCATTCACTTTTAACATATTTTTTAATGTTATCTATCTTGTCAAGCTCCTCTATCATGTCCTCATATTCTGAGGTCATTCTCGCTGCTCTAATGCACTGACCCTTTATTATACTACGTTTTTGACTATATGGGTGGCAGCTAGAATATTCTAAGTAAGAATTGCTAAAAGTGTCCTTCCTAAATATTCTGGACTTGAATCAACCATTTTCTATGGATATGTGAGTATCCAGATACGAAATAGTTTTCATATCAAAATTGTAAGTAAATTTCAGATATTCACTGGAAGAATTCAAATACTCAAAAAATAAATTTAATTCCTCAATAGATCCATTCCATAGAATAAACATGTCGTCCAAAAACCTTACATAACATTTTATAAATTCGTACCATCTACTGTCAAATATATATTCCGTTTCCCAGTCAAGAAGAACCAGATTGGCAAAAATGGGAGCGCAAGCCACCTCCATTGCCACACCCTTACTTTGTCTGTAGTATCCTCCTTCAAAGAAAATATAATTGTATTTTAATACTATGTCCATGAATTCCAGTGTTAACAATACATTCTCCCATGATAATCCAGCATATTTTTCAATACTACTGGCAAACCGTCTCATTCCTTCTTCTTTGGGAATGCAAGAAAATAAATTTCCACATCTATCATGACAAATATTGTATCCTTTTTACACAAATCAGTGGTAAGTCTACCCAAGAAGTCCCAAGAATCAATAACTATGTGTGACACTTTTTTGTATATAGATTTTAACCAAGTGTCTATAACTGTACCAAAGGGAAAAGATTTAGATTTGTTCCCTGATATTATAGGACGAAAAGGGGGATCCATAATTTCTTTTAACACTTGAAATTCTTTTTTATTCAAATTGTAACTCCTCTTTTTATTTTTGCACTTATTACCAAATTCATATATCTGAACTGTAATGTACATCATTATGCTTAATTGTAGTCACCTTCTTATCCAATTCTTCCTGCCCTTGTTTTGCCAGTTCTCCTGACCACTGAAATTTCTCCAATTTTTGAAGGTCCCTGGTCCCTGTTTCTCCACTCCTTGCCATCCTTCCTTTTTCCCTAAAAAATTCCTATTATAGTTTTTGCATCCAGTTTTCCCCCTATTATCATAATTCTCTTCCATTCCCCCAACTGTTTTATTGCCATTAATATTCTGGTCACTAACCTCATTGCTGCTTCCTCATCTATAAGCCTGCTTGTTCACATACTGTTCTAAATCCCTTTTTATTTTCCTACATTTTCTATCAAACTGTTTTTTATTATGATGTACATTACAGTTTAGGGGATTTTAGTATATTCAATTATACACAGTTAGAATTGGAAAGGGAACGCTTTGCATTGTTTTCTAAGGGTATGAAGTATGTTCCCAATACTAACTTTAATACAACTGATTATATAGTAGAATTTAAGATGTAAATATAGAAATTGAATCTTGCCATCCACTTTTGTGATAAAAAGGATGAAATAAAGGAGAAACCTTTTAATAAGAGAAGTACCTACACTCCCCCCATGAATACTACTCTGGCAACCTTTGAAAAAGTTGTAACGGATGAGATATATGAATTTGGTAATAAGTGCAAAAAATAAAAAGAGGAGCTACAATTTGAATAAAAGAGAATTTCATGTGTTAAAAAAATTCAAGGGAAAAATGAAATCCATGTTATGAAACCAGATAAAGGAGGAGGAGTAGTGTTATATGATACTTTTGAGTATGTAAATAAAATAAACACTATACTATTCAATTCAGGGAATTATGAGGTGTCATCATTAAATTAAGTAAATATTGGGCACCACAAGATAGATTTATTTTTGGAAGAATTTCTATTGGATGGAAGGATAGACACAGATATGTACAACTTTTTAAAAGTGAAACATCCTATTTTAGGAACGATAGTGGGAAACCCCTAAAGTACACAAAGATATTATGGATCCCCCTTTCCGTCCTATAATATCAGGGAACAAATCTAAATCTTTTCCCTTTGGTACAGTTATAGACACTTGGTTAAAATCTATATGCAAAAAAGTGTCACACATAGTTATTGATTTTTGGGACTGCTTGGGTAGACTTACCACTGATTTGTGTAAAAAGGATACAATATTTGTCACGATAGATGTGGTAAATTTATTTTCTTGCATTCCCAAAGAAGAAGGAAGGAGACGGTTTGCCAGTAGTATTGAAAAATATGCTGGATTATCATGGGAGAATATATTGTTAACATTGGAATTCATGGACATAGTATTAAAATACAATTATATTTCTTTGAAGGAGAATACTACAGACAAAGTAAGGGTGTGGCAATGGGGGTGGCTTGTGCTCCCATTTTTGCCAATCTGGTTCTTCTTGACTGGGAAACTGAATATATATTTGACAGTAGATGGTACAAATTTATAAAATGTTATGTAAGGTTTTTGGACGACATGTTTATTCTATGGAATGGATCTATTGAGGAATTAAATTTATTTTTTGAGTATTTGAATTCTTCCAGTGAATATCTGAAATTTACTTACAATTTTGATATGAAAGCTATTTCATATCTGGATACTCACATATCCATAGAAAATGGTCGATTCAAGTCCAGAATATTTAGGAAGGACACTTTTAGCAGTTCTTACTTAGAATATTCTAGCTGCCACCCATATAGTCAAAAACGTAGTATAATAAAGGGTCAGTGCATTAGAGCAGCGAGAATGACCTCAGAATATGAGGACATGATAGACAAGATTGACAAGATAGGCAACATGTTCAGGGAAATGGCATATCCCATAGAACTGATAGATAACATTAAAAAATATGTTAAAAGTGAATGGGGCAAAAAATACAAACCCTTATTAGGTACTGGGCTTTCAAGAATTTTTGACAACAGTAATGACACAGATGGTAAATGTGATGTTAAGAGTAAATTTCAGAGAGCGTGTATATTCCAATATGATTCTTATGTTAAAGAAATACAAAAAATAATAGAAGGAAATTGGAATATAATGAAATCTGAAGAAATTATATACAAAACTGTAGGAGAACATCTGGTATTTGTTCACAAAACTGGACAAAATCTGAAGAGTAAATTTGAAAACAAACCCACTACCAGTAATAGTAAAGGAAAGGATGGGGGCACCCGGAAATGTGGACAGTGCAATCAGTGTAGTGCGGTTATGGAAGATACGACTCTCATACTGGAAGACACAAACAAAACAGAGGTTAGATTTACGAATGGTAATTGTCGTACCCAACATGTCATATATTTAGCCAAGTGTACAAAATGCCCATGTTATTATGTGGGCAAGACTGACAGGTGCTTAAGGAACAGAATTTATGACCATTTTTATTGCATTAGGAAAAAAGAAATGAAAAATGCATTGTATAGGCACCTTGTCAAGAGTTTAAGATGCGACACTTTTAAATTTGCAATACTAGAGCACATAGTGGTCAATCCCGGGGGGGGGGGGCAATATTTGTAAGAAATTAGGGGAAAGAGAAACCAGGTGGCAGATATTGTTAAATGCATCTGTGCACCCTGGTTTAAATGACAGTATTTCCATTAAGCCTGTATTAGAAAGTAAGAATTAAAAAGTATTCAATATAAATGAGAGAGCATATTGAATGGTGACTACATTGCACTAAAACTTTGCATAGAAACACATGATAGTGTTTACAGACTATGTTAAGGTATTTTTAAACTGTTTTTATACTATATGTACAACACAATTTTTAAATACTATTAGTGATATAATGAGGTATTGAATATGTAGTATTAGGAGTGATTGTATTTAAGCACTGAGCACTTTAAATGTTTAATTGATTGATTTATTAGATGGTACGATTGGTTAGATGAACATATAAAACCTAGCATGAAATTGAAGTATGTGTTCTGATGAAGTCTATTTGAAGTAGATGAAAGCACTTAACAAGGTTTGAAGGGGTTCGTTTTGTCAAATAAAGAAGTGTTTTATCAAGAACTTTGGTGTATTCTGTGAGTCCAGACACCCAGCACAGCGAACGAAGTTTTCATATAATTACTTATTGTGTTGACTTTCGCTGACAGATGTTGTAATAACAGGGAATATGTCTAACTATATTCTTTAGCTTAAATCTAAAATCTGATAAAGTAATACCATTTTCAAGATTCTGAAGAGAACTTTCAGCAGCTGCTGAATTTCTGAACTGCATGTTCCCAATCCTTGACTACCACCAAATTATTTACACAAACAGTGTTCTACAAAATGGCACGACTCTTATCCTTTTCATATACTTGTACTCCTTGCGCATCATATATACTGTCCATAATATTGTTCACCTTCTTGTTTTCCCAATAAAAGGGAAAATTGTTTTCTTTTATCCTTTAAAAAAACTATGTTTCTGCAATGACTCTTACAGCCTGATATATTTTCTGCTTCTGCATGAATGTTGAGTAATAAAGACCTATATGCCAACTTATATCACTCCCTCACATACTTGTGGAAAACTAAATATTCACTTAATATTTTACACTTGAGAAATTCCACTAAACTAACCAGGATAAACAAAAGGGTCTCATATGTGTATGTTCCTGCTATGACTGATGCACTGTTACCTTGCAGAAATCTACTTTCAAAAAATCCATATCCACTCTCACTAGTTCCTTCCTTAAATGCTCCTGTGGTGAAAATTCTGTATAGCTAACAAGACAGCCGCCTTTTTATAAGTATATAAGCAATTATCAACAGGATATATATTCCTGCATTTCAAAATATTTCTTAAAATGTGGAGATACATGTCCACTGTTTTCTCCTCCAGCCTACTAAGTATGTATTGAAATCACCACCAACCTTTTGCACTAGGTCATTAAAAAAAGGTAAAGTTCTGGCTTACAAAACAAATTACCACACTATCTTTTCCATAACTGGAGCACAGGTGTTAATAACTATAAGATGAAGGTCCCCACCCATAAATTACAAATAACACTTTTTGTAACTCCAGAAAAAAGTATTCAAAATGTTAATATCCCTACCTTCAGCTACCATCATCATAACTTGTGAACATATAACCTCCCCAAAAGACTAAAACACTTACCCTTCTACTTACCATGAAACATATATCCATCTGAGACAGAAATAACCCTCACATTTTAAAAAGAAACAATAGTACGAAGAAATATTGCAAGCTACTCATAAATGTCTTTTAGCCCCCTTCTTAAAACTATTGATATAAAGAGTCAAAAGCGTAAGGTTCCTCATATGTGATTAACGTATCATGATCTTAACCTTAGACTTATTTCTTGTATTCCATACGCATTACCCAGACGTAACATCATTCTCTAAGTGTACAGTGATGGCAGTCAACTGACCCTCCCCTACATCTTTTCACTGAATACCCAAAGAAATGGAATTAATAGAATGACTTTTTCCTGCAACATCTTATTCTATGGTAGTATCATATTCCTCACCCCCTTTATGCAATTTAGCATTTACAGAATCACCTGAAAGAAGAAACAACTGCAGACACCTGGTCAGTATGTATCTCAGCTACAGAGAATTTACTGAAAAATGCTAAGCGGAGTTACATTAAGCACACCATCTATCACTGACTTTTTCATGTTCCTAAACTCTCCATAAGAATTACAATTTTTGTGGCAATCAGTAGAAAGATGTCTATGTTCTTCACATAAATACTTCTTTGGCTGACCATCAGAATAAATGACCTCTATACAGTTCTTAACATATATCACACTTGACAAGTGCAATACTTGGCCCCCTTCCTTCAAATTCTGAAGTCAGTATAAGCAGACTAGCCCACAGTCCAAATGCTCAAAGGTTCCAAAGTTTTCTTAAATTCCAAAATCAGAGTATAAAACTTCTTCACTTATTCAGTACCTGTTTTAACTTCAATGTCTAAAAGAGGCTCAGTTCTAAGCAGAATAAAATCTATTTCCTATATGCAGTCACAAGGTCTTGAACTACAGTCTCTCCAATATGCTTCAGTATGTTTATCCTGCAGAGCCTGGAAATGTTTCAACGTAGCTGGAAAAGTCTCATAAATTATAAAAAGTCCTCTTTACCAATGAGAACAGTTGCATGAAGATCCTTAGGCAGCACCAACAAGTGTTCCAACACATAGCAAAAGTGATAAACATGATCTAGTAGCTCTGCCACCTTCATTCTAAACCTTAAAAGGATCTTCTGCTCTGATACAACAGTATTACCCTGATAATTCTTGAAGTAGCTACTTCTGCAAGGCACATCATTACATTGGCAGTGCTCTATATCCATCACAAATGTCACAATCCATTGATCACTGCACTCACTGGGCTTCCAAATCTCATTGGGCAGCTATTGGAGTCATAGCAATTCAGAAAATAAATTGGTTGTGATACAGGCAAAACAACCTCTGAGGGTTTAGCCAACATTCCTGGGACACACTTTATAACATTACTCCATGAGGCAGCCAGACGACTCTGTCTAGGCTCTGGAAGTGCCATTAAGTTTTCCAGACCTGCATCTGGTAAACCACTATCAGAAAGCTCTATCACAGTCAAATGTTTATTTTGCTGTACAGTAATAGCCACATCTCCCACAGAATCAGTGGACACACTGCAGTTCTTTTGCAAACTGAGCAGATATGTTGTACAGAAATAAATTTACCTGTTGTCCTTGCAAAATTTCTCACATATTTATAAATACCACTTCAAGTCTTCAATGAAAAAAGGCCATAAGCCTAATGTGAGTAAACCAGTCAACAAAGGTAAATATATATAAAAAAAATGAGTCTATCCTTTCATAAGAAAAATGATAGTAGAAAAGAGTAATAAGTGTTTAATATATGTCTGCTACCTCCAGATGTCCCTGGAGGTCTTTCTGCTAATCATATTTCATCATCTTAAGTGTACTTTTCAGTAAAGAGGATAATATAATAATAATGAAGATAAATAAGGCAGCCAGTGCCTGAGGAAGCAGTTTTATTGTGAAAGTTTTGTTTGTGAAATAAAGTTAAATAAACAGATTAGTTACTCCTGGTTCTAGAGCATTTTTGATTTATTATTTTCTATTTTTTTATATAAGAAGTGTTACCGGATTTATTATCAAGGTATCTTTGCTGTTTTCCTTTAAGGCATCTTGTCATGTTTCAGATAAAACCCCATCAAACAAGTTAGGTGCAGAATATGAAATCAGGGATGTATTAAACAGGTAGTTAGATGCAAATAACAGAGGATATGTAGACCTTGAAATATACTGTAATCACCAATCCATCCATTCACAACCTCTTTTCCCATTTTTACACAGGGGGTCAGGGGGTCACTTCAACAGTGGCAATCACCTAGAGCCAAGGTTCATACCACCAGGTGGCTAGTCCTGTTGCATCTATTCTTCTGTACCACACACTCACACCTGTGGCCAATTTCGAGTGTCCAGTCCACCTACTGTATGTCTTTGGAATGTGGGAGGAAACTGGAGAACCCAGTAGAAACTGACATGAACACAAGGAGGACATGCAGACTCTGTACAGAAGGCACCCAAGAATCAAACCAGAGAACCTCTTACTGTTGGTGACAATGCTATCCACTGTGCTACTCAGATCAGTAATCACCAATACACCTTATAAAAACTAGTTAAACTTCATCTGTTGCTGATCATTTGCAAGTTAGAAACTATCATTATCAAGCACAGAGTGAACTGCGTGTGATTCCATTGTTAATATTTAGTGGAATTTTATAAGTTGCAGTGGAACTGCATGTTCTTACAGTGTATAAATTTAATTTTTTCTTCTGGGCACTCCAGTTTTTTCCCTGTCCCCAAGGCACGCTGCTTAGGCTGACATCAACCCCCAGGTATGTATCGTAGAGTTAAACACCTCAGGTTCTCCTGTAGAGAAGTCTTTGGCTTAATGGGATTATCATTGTCAGCAAAATTAAATGACTTACTGATACTTCATCTTGAAATCTGACCACTTCTAAACAAAACAAAAAAATGCCGGGGCTAGAAAAATGACTAAGACATGCATCTGGCCTACAAGTTAGAAATTGTCATGTCGAACTGGAATATGCATCTCATACAATTACTTCAGTACGGTGTTGTTCCTGATTATCATTCTGACACGGTGACTTACTAAAAGCTCATGATACTGAGTTAAACTTTTGATAAATAATCTGACAAGTTTTTGTGTCTGCATTTGATACTTTATCAGGCTAAAACATTTCTCAAAACTGAATTCTCCTGATAGAGACCAGCTGCATGCCTTTATTACTGAAAGGAAAAGATGATCCCAGGATTCTGCTCCTGCTGTTCTATAGGTGACAGAGATGCAGGGAGCAGCACCCTTTACATGGACAACATTTCCAAAGTTTTTCTCAATAATGTGGTATTGACTTGATTTTGCTTGTATTTCTCTCTCTCTCTCTATATATATATATATATATATGTGTGTGTGTGTGTGTGTGTGTGTGTGTGTGTGTGTGTGTGTGTGTGTGTGTGTGTGTGTATATATATATATATATATATATATATATATATATATATATATATATATATATACATAGAGAGGGGGGGAGGGAGAGAAGTTCTAGGTACTAATGTTTCCTACAATTTGCTTAATACAGTTTCACAATTTCAGAACTTGCTGGCATGACCAAACCATTTACGTTTTCCATTTTAGATGCACTAAATGTTTCCTTTTGTATCTTCTAATTGTGCAATATACTCCACTTATATGACATCACTGAAATTAAATATGAGTAAGACATTAAAAAATAATGATAGTTGCCAGTTCTGGATCCTCTCATGTTTGGTATCTACTTCTCTGAAGTCCAGGGCAACACAAAGGGACTCTGGCTGACAAAGTTCACAGACGATTGCAAGTTGGGAGCTATTATTAACTCCCCAAGTGATGCTGACATCCTACAGAAAGGCCTCACTGAGACCATGACCTTAAGCTCAATGCCAAAAAATGTGTTGTCATCCTCTTTGGGGAAAACCCAGTTCCCTTGAATTACCACATTGATGGTAGTCCAATGAATACAGAAGGTGTTATAAGAGATCTGGGAACACAGGTTGACAGCAACCTCTCTTTTGATCACCATGTTGCCACTGTGATAAGGAAGTTCTTCTATGTGGCGCATCTCATTACTAAGGGTTTTGCATCCAGGAAGAAAGAGGTCATTGTCTCCCTCTACTCTTCCCTCATTAGGCCAATCATGGAGTACAATGCCCCATTTGGCATGTACCTCACTAGACACCTGCAACAACTGGAGAGGCCACAAAAGTACCTCAGAAAGACGATCATAGGCCTTAAACACGTTCTATATGGACAGACCCAAAAAACTCCAACTATTCTCTGTCTCATATCGCCTACTTAGAGGCAATCTCTGCTTGACTTACAGAACCATGTCTGATCCAGCTCTGTTAGAAATGCTACATCTAAAGAAATCCCAATCCCTGTGCATCACACACTCCAGAGACCTCAACCTCATTACAACAATCAACAGAACATGCTGGAGGGATAGGTTCATAACCCAGAGACTGCCCATGCTATGGAATAGACTTCCCATACATGTCAAGCAGAGCACCTCACTGGCCCTCTTCAAGAGAAATCTTGATGAGTGGATGGGAAATAGAAAATACACCCCGGGGATCACTCCAGTGGCTCTACTTGACAGAGGCACTGGGAACAAAGATCGGGTGGTACGATGCCAGGGTAATCCTATGGGCTAGGCTTGTAAAGGCCATTAGCCTAGTACACACCTATGAACCTTATTTATCAAGAGGAATTTATCTTCCTGTTCTCTTTTTATAGTTCTACTAAACCCACAATTGATTTACTTTCAGAGTACTTTGGTTACTTGTAAATGCAATTACAGTTAATGCACTATTAATTCATTCTTCTGACTCAGTCTCAGTATTACTAGTGTCACTTTCTGAAGGTTGATTGCAATGTCTTCTTTTTCCAGTAGCATTTCTCTACATCAGTAAAGAACACTGTCCTTGATTTCTATTCACTGTTTTCTACTCACATGTACCTTTATCTATACAAAATTGTTTCCATTACTACAAATATACCCTGCTCACTCGATATACACCCTCACCCCTAATCATACACATATGCACTTCTCCTGACATCACCCATACATTGAGTTGCCACAGTCCTGCAGGTACATCTCTCCCTCTCGCTCTCTTTCGACAAGTACGTACCCCAACATACCATGTACTTTGTTCTCCAAGAAAAAGAAATAACTTTCTTTGTCTATTCCTTTCATGCAGAGTTCATTTTCTTGACCTAATACTTATCCCCCCCCCAATTAATCCCATTACTAAACAGGCATTCCATCCTGTCAATATCAGTTCCTTTCCTTTCTATATGTCAAGTTCCTGTTCTACTTACTCTCACTCCTGTTTGTAAAAAGGCATTATTTCTGATTGTCATCCTTACCCAACTCAAAGCAAAGAAAAAATGTTCTACAAATGTTTTACAAATAACCAAATGTTTTGCAAATAACCAAAATTCTTAATCTTGGGGATGAGACACTATTTTAGGGCAGTACGCTTTGGGGAATACTCATTTTTATTTAACAGTCCTTTGTTTACTATCCAATAAGTTCCCAAAACTCACTAACCAAAAAGCAACTACTTCCGGTGAACCATCCCATTACCCCATCCCCCCAGCTACTTCATCAGCCCAGACAAATCCCCTTTCTCTTCTTCTGCTGATACTCATTTTCAAGTCCACGTCATCTTCCCTGACTCATCACCCTCATGTCCATCTTCCAGCGCATAAATTATGTCTCCTCTTTCTCCCAGAATTCTCAATTTCAAATAGTGATAATTTCTTCCACTAATATTGATAGTTTTCTGTTATCACACAGCTGTAATAATGTGCGTCTGGTCTGTCCCTTTGACTGATATGTGTGTCTTGGTCTCAGGGCTCTTCTCTTTATTCCCCATCATTCCTACAATTATAATTGTTCCATCTGGTGTTTAACTTTTTCACCCTATTACCTTACAGTTTATCCAGATTGCTCTTGCATATTCTGTCATTGCACTCCTGCCTTTACCCCTTTTTGTGATTAAACTGATCTCTTATGCCTCTCTCATACATGTATCATCCAACTGTTTCACTTCATAAAACGTATTTGTAAGACAGTACTTCCTCATATCCTTCCTAAAGAGTTTTCTTTTTCCTTTAAAGAGTGACTGTATGGCCATTTGGTATGACATACTTTTTATCTGAACTATGTTAACCACCTGCGGTACATCCCTTCTACACTGTACAAACAGTCAGCATTCTGTGTTCTCTGCATTCTTCCAGATTATATGCATTCAAATCATCCCATTGGTCTGTGCAAGGCTTCTGACATAATCATTTCATCATTTGCATTACTACCACTGAATTATCCCTGCATTGTCTTTGATATACAGCTTCAACACAACTAGACAACATATTTTATGTACAAGCCTCACCTGTACTGATGTTCTTGTAACTCTTGATAGAGACCAACTGCATACCTTTATTACTGAAAGAAAAACATCTCTGTCACCTATAGAACAGCAGGAGCAGAACCCTGGGATCATATATTGCCATATTGCTATGTACCCTGAGCTTCCTATCCCACGTTTAAAAAAAATATCCAGCCACTTTTTGGTGATTGGCTACTACAGTCCTAAGATCGTTTTCCTGCTTGCTGACTGCAAGTGCCACCTATTAATTTTTATTCACTTTCTGGGAATTTTGAATCCTAGGTACCTTAATGTTTAGTGTGTCTAAATACAAACCACAGTGTGTGATACACAGACCACTTAGATTATAGCCCAGTTCCTTACTTAAAAGTTTCCAGTCCATACTAGATCAAATATTTCTTTATAGTGGTTGACCCCATTTGATCAATGCACTCTTGAACTCCAAAGCTGTGTAAAATTACAGTCCTTAGTCGTATACTAATGAATGCCATTCTGAGAGGGAAGAAACACTTCACTTGCTTCCACTGTAATTACGACTTTTGGACAGTATTAGAGGGAATGAATTTCTCAGCACCCTGTTGCATATTTCTTTTCATTTGTAGGGATGAAATTTCTGGGGTTATAGCATTGCCTACCTTTTCCTTTTACTGAAGAGTATACTTCTTCAAAGAGGCTAGTCTGTATTTTTCCAGCGCAATGAGAAAATCTGGATCATTAGGAGGTAGGTAAATCTGAGATAATCGCAGCACCTGAGTCCTTCCCAAGATCCTCTGCTGAAGTTTTACCCTTACAGTCTCTCTATCATTGGGAAATGTTTCTTTATCTCTCTTCAGTATTGGGATCACCAGAGATGAGGTGTTTCTCCAGTTTGTCACTTTGCATTCAGGTGTGTTTAAAGGAACAATAAAACCTGAAGACAGACTTCTTGTGCTGTGCATTTCTTTCCACATGGAACTTGCTAAAGTCGACATCCCACCACTTTTGCCATCAGATATTTTTTCCACTGATGTTGAAAGCACCTCTTCTATTTGACTGCTGAATGCAACCGGTTTTTCTTTGCTTTGGTGTTCAGGTTTTCTAGGAGTTTTCAAATAAGGTTCAACCAGATCACCTGAAACCGAATAATATTGTAGATACTTTTCAAACTGTACTTGATTTTCTTTCAGCTTCTGTTTTAAAATATCTTCCCTTTTGGTGTCATATGTGTTTGCTGAAAAGAATTTCCTAGAAAAATTGTAGTTTCCAGCAGATGCAACCCCAATAGTTTTGGGCGAGGCAAGGTTTTCCTGAGCAATGCTAATTGATGATGCGATTAGGCCTTCACTTTCACTACCAATTAAAGCAGAAAAGAAACCTTTGTCAGATCTACCATGGACTTCTTTAGAAGTCAGGTCTCTGTTACTGCACTGGCAATATTCAGATACATTATTTTTAGAAGTGCTTTGCATGGGACATAATGCAATATCATTATCAGAACCTTGGAATACCACAGATGATATATTCATTAGTATGGAGTCATGAAGAGTGACAGAGGACAGCTTTCCTTTAGAGTCTGGGAATGAAGTTGGGGAGAGGCCTCTCATAGTTTGATGACTTACCACAGATTCAGAGTGAACCATGTCATCCTTCTTTTTGGAACTCTGCAAATCTGTTAGATGTTTAACATAGATTGTAGAACTATGAGGCAGTGTTTTGGGATTTAACACACTTTTCATCTTTACTTGGGAAACTGTGTGGTTTTCTTTAGATAACACTGGAGTAACTTGGCTTTCTTTCCCTCCTTCATGGCCCACTTTACTTTGTTCTGAGATTGGTTTTAAAGGGAAGGTGGTTTGATTTTTGGTTGACTTTGTCTTGACCCATTTGTCATCTCCTTCGTGATTTATTCTTCGATTTTGATACGCAGAGGGCTCCTCTTGTTGAACAGAAGGCTTATTTAAGGATTTTTTTAGGTGCTGGACTGGCTGGCTTAGGCCATGAAAGGCTGCTTTTCTCAAGCTGCCTAGAGGTTTAGCTTTGGAAGTTACCTTACGGGGGATTTTAACTTTCACTACCTTCCCTGATGCTGTGACAGAGTTCATATATTTTACTTTCTTTTCATGTGGTCCTGCAATCTGATCTTTTTGAAGGCTGTTGTCTTTTAGTCCCTTCTCTGGTTCTAAGACAGCACTCTTATCTTTTACTTTCTTCTCCTCTGGTCCTGCAAAAAGATCTTTGCTCAGGATCCCTTTTTTAACAGCTCTTGTCAGAATTTCTTGAACAGTAGGATACTGGAAGGAGAAAATAAACTGATTCAGTTAATTGTACATAAACAAAGAAAAGTCATTATTTTTATGATTATTTTTTCAGTATAACAGTACTGGGGTAACAGTGACACCTAAGAATACATACATTTGAAATTTCCCACAAAAAGACACAAAATCCCTGGAACTGGAAGAGAAATCCAAGCAAAGAATAAACAACTGACCAGGAAGCCAAAGACCACAGCAAATTAATGTGATATTGCCTAATTCTTGCTAACTGGTTAGAGCACGCTCCCTGCCAAGACACCCAGCAGCCATACTCTTCTTACTCTGCATCCCCCCATACCTGCCCTTATCTTAGCCTCTTAAATTCACAGTATACTTAGTTTAACCCCAAGAAGTTAGTATCGGAACCATATATCCTACAAAAATTACTGATATAAGAAAAATATAATGTACCAACTCAAACAGGCTGTTAGGAAGGTATTAGCCCCGCTGCGGTCTCCCTTGCTATGCTTGGGCTCACTCTGCACCCCACCCTGCCACCAAAATCCACCCGCCCCCAGAGCTGCTAAATTTATAGATATTTTGTCACCCCTCTTTACAGAACCAATCAGCATCTATAGGATCCACTCTAAATACAAAACCCTCCCTATTTCTTTACTATACCCTTGTCTATTGCCTTCCCATCAACATTTTTAAACAATTGTTAGTTATAAACCCTACAATGCCTCTACAAACTTTATCCTCACCCTTCAAATTAAAGCCTTCCTACTGCCTTATACCCCTGCTGATAATTACCTATCTTCTCACAGCCTAAGAGCACCTCACCCTCCCATGCTTTCACTGCCCAAGATCCTAGACCATTTCACCTGCTCTTTCAAACAACTCTAATCATCCACTACTCCCCCTCCCCGCTAACTCCCTTACTACTAAAATACAACATCTCACTCTAGCCAGGTATGTTAACCCCAGAATTAAATACTACTACAAACTTTTATTCAAATTCCAGAAACTCATAATCAGTTTGCAAACTAAACTCATAACTGATGGTCACGTTCACCCCAACCAAGGACCAACTCCATCTGATGTAACCAGCCCAATAAATAATACTCCCACTAGACTGTAAACCTTAAACAAAACCTCCAACTCTCTCCTGATCTGTCACCTAAATATTAGAAGCCTAAATAATAAGATCCATTGCTTGCATGCGCTCATGGCAGTACACTCCCCAGATATACTATGCCTTAATGAAACCTTGCTTAAGCCAACCACCACTGACAATGAAGTTATACCACCTGGTTACAATATTTTAAGACTAGACCACACATCAAGGAAGGGTGGGGGGGTAGCTGTATTATATGAAACTACACCTAATGTAACTATTTCAAATTCCCCACAAGCTCCTCAAACTGAAAATGCAGAAATACTAATTACAAAACTACAAATCAACAAACACAAATCTATAAACATTGTCTGCATTTACATTCCACCAGGTAACAACACTAATACCCTTGAGGACATCCTACAATGGCTGTCCATAAACTGCCCCCAAGAAACTATTATTCTGGGAGACTTTAATATTGATTGGAACATCTGTTCCTCACTTCCCTGCCACCCACATAAATATATATGGTTTCACCCAGGTTATATCATCCACCACTAGCATTAGTAAGCCCAACAACAAAGAAAGCATACTAGACTGGATTCTCATAAGTAACCACCCCCAAATGTATAAAGCAGGCACCCAACCCAAATAAATCAGTTATCACTTCCTAACTTATATACTCAGGCACAAAAGTGATATCCCTCAAATACCTAGCTTTAGAACTTTTAGGAGTAATAAGAGTTTTAATCAAACTGAATTCCAAAAGGAACTTCAGGCATGTAACTGGAATTGTCTAAAATTACTCATATTAGACGAAGCAGTTTCATACTTTAACTCCACATTTCTTACTACCCTTGATAACCACGCACCGACCTGGACCGTCAGATCCAATAAAAAAGTAGCACCATGGCTGTCTAAAGAAACAAGAAAAAAATCGTAAGTAGAAATAAAGCCTGGACTTCTTCTTGGAGAACCAATAAATCCCTAAAGGACCAACTTATATATAAACAGCTAATGAATGATAGAAAAAAGTCCATTGTTCTAGATAAAAAAACATTACTGCAACCTACAATAAAAACACCAAAATTGATCACAAAAATTTTGGTCCAGTTTAAACAATCTTCTCCATACAGGACATATTACTACCCCTACTCCTGTGACTGCCCTCCAGAAAACCTCCAGAAATTACTGCCAACACCTTTAACACTTTCTTTACAGAAACTATACAATTCCTTGCCAACCAGCTAGCACCCAATAACCCAAACCCAACTGACCCCATATCCAACACACACCCCTCCTTTAACTTTCAACCAGTACCAACATCACTTATCAGATCTTTAATTAGGAAACTGAAACCACCACCCTATCAGCAGACCTACTCCCCACTGAATATCTTCAAAAAGCCGCAGACATATTAGCATATCCCTTTTCAATATTAATCAACAGAACCATCTCAGAAGCATATATCCCCTCCATCTGGAAAATGTCCCACATCATCCCTCTCCATAAAGGGGGTAATTCCACTGAACTATCAAACTACCGGCCTATTGCCATTCTGTCCTCTCTGGCTAAAATTATTGAAAAATGTATACATAAGCAACTCTTGCATTACTTTAATCTGAACAATCTCCTAGCGCCCTCTCAGCACAGATTTAGGCCCCACCATAGTATAACCTCGGCCCTTCTTTCCTTCTCTCAGACAATAAATCAATATCGTAATAATAACAAGCTCTCCTTTGCCCTCTTTTTTGACCTATCCAAGGTGTATGACATGGTAAATCATCAACTACTCCCATGGACACTAAAAGCTCTTGCCATAGATAACCTGGCAATACGCTGGTTTCAATCCTATCTAAATGGCAGACATCAAGCTGTGCTATGGAAGGATAGCATATCCTCCCTATTGCCAATCACCCTTAGGATGCCTCAAGGGTCTATACTAGGACCTCTTCTATTTTCCATCTTCATTAATGATCTCCATACAGTCATCCCCAAAGCAACCTGCATTCAATATTCAGATGACTCTACCCTAATCTGTTCTGCCACCTCCCCGATAGACCTACAGACCTTGTCCCAAAATACCTTTAACAAAGTTGAAAGCTGGCTCACTGACCGGCGTCTTCTATTAAATCCAAATAAAACAAAACTGTTACTCTTCACCCCCACTCAGAAAGTCCCTTTGCCGTCATTTACCATAATATCCAACAATGGCACCATCATTTCTCCAGAATCTACTAGAAAACTATTAGGTGTAATAGTTGACAATAACCTAAAATTTAATGCCCACATCGATAGAACCATTAAAACAGCCAATAAGAAACTTGGCTCTTTATATAGGATTAAACCACTCCTAACCCCAACTGCTAGGACAGTGATTGCCCATACACACTTACTATCAACCCTTCTTTATGCCTCCTCGATTTATACAAACCTAAGTAAATCTGACCTCAATGAACTTAATAGATGTTATAATAACATTGCCAGATTTGTTACAAGTTCAGCATATAGAACATGCCACTGTCTTAACCTATGGTCTCCTAGGCTGGCTAGCGTTACCCTCTCAACTCCAGTATACCCAATTAACAGTTGTTCACAAAGTCCTCTATCAGCCTGAAAGCACGGCCATACAAACAAACATAATCACCCCCTACAATAACTTAAAAACACACAGTTCTTCTGATAAAATGCTAATAAAAACTGTTAATTCCAATAACTCAGCGGGTGAGTCATTATTTTCTAATTCTGTTGGCAAAATCTGGAACCTACTCCCTGCTGAACTTACAGCAGTCCACTCCATAACCCAATTTAAAACGTCTCTCAAAGCACACCTAAAAATTCACTGGTTGTGCCCCTGTACAAACCCAGAACAACCTATTCACTATTAACTCTGTATTACTACATTCCCTGGCTACTTGTATAAACTGTATTATAATAAATTGGATAACATTAGCTGTCTCACTCTAATGTATTATACTAATGAATGAAATGCCACCTTGCTCAGCTTTGTACTACTACAACTGTTTATGTTCTAATATTAGAAGTTTTTATGTATTTATTCCAACAAACCTGGAACATGTATCTATATATAATTGTATAAAAAACTCCAACTGTTATGTCTTATGTATCTGTTTATGTGGAGCTTTTCCCCCCGGGCCTCCGGTGAAAATGGACCTGAATTCAGTCTGACTTTCCTGATTAACAAATGTAAAATAAAATAAATGATAAATACATGAATCCAACAATTGTAGTAACCACTCCAGTTCACATTTGTTGTGAAGAGAAACAATCACTAAGAACTTTCCTTGGATTTGTTCAGCCTCCCTATTGAATGACAGTTCTTGGGGGTGTGGTTTTACTTCTCTGAGCTTTTAAATTCAGAGTTTAGAGGTGTTTTCATGGTTCTAAAGAAGTCCATGTTTAGGCGGAAGCGCATAACCATGAATTGCAGTGGTTTTACCAATAAAGGATTGTTTCTCTCCACAACAGCTGTGAACTGCAGTGGTTTCTACCATTGTTGGATTAATTTGCTGAGGTCTTTGGCTTCCTGTTCAGTTGTTTGTTCTTTTCTACAGCTGGAATTTGAGATTGTGAACTAAATATTCTCAGTAAATGTAATACTTTTCTTCTTTGTCTTCCATGGAATGGTTGCTGTACTTCACTTAGGACTCCACCTACAAAGGTAGTTATTGCATGATTCTATAAGCTCATTGCAACAACATAAGATTTTGGAAGCAATGTATGTAGCTTGTGACAAAGAAAGTCAAATGGGGAGCATCCTTCAGTACTGTGTGGGGACAGCATGAAATGTTTCTAGTACAATAAAAAATAATACTTACATTTAGAGAAAAACATTCCCCGGGATTCAGCAACCTCTGCATGCAGTGCGGGAATAGTGCAAGAGCTGCTGCAGGCAATATGGCTGACGAGTAATTATGACATGCACGAGCGCTCCTACACTATTCCTGCACGGACACCACTGCTATATGCTAATTACCCAATTTGCTGGTGAAAACCATGTAAATGAGGTGAATTAGCGATCCAGGAAGCAGGCAGGTGTCTGTGCAGGAATAGTGTAACCTGCAGAAATGTATTCAGTTACTAACCAAATACATTTCTGCAAATTATAAAACGGAGGCATGACAACCCCAAAGAAAGCAATGTAGTGGGCATGCAGTGGCCAAATATATTGCCATTGGCATGAGAAATAGTTGCAAAATTATAAAAGATAACTTTTTTTTTGCCCAATTTCAGCTGTTTAAGCGTAGGGCAGCAGTGAGCAAACGGTATCGGCCTGAAAATAAGAAAAAATTTGGTAATAAGCTTTTAAACCCAAATCAACATTTTGCCATGATAGTCAATGGCATGCATAAGACAACAATACCAGGGAATAGTGGTTGCTAAGGGGGAAGGCTCAGTGTGAGTGTGGTAACTATGAATTAGCACTCTGTTTTATGCAAATGAGGGGACTGATACTGAATCACAGAATTCCTCTCAGTGTTAGCTTGCACCCAACCATGTAGGTGCAGGAACACTACAGTATAAGTATAAGAGGTAAATGACCTCATAAGGGGGAGTGCCATGCATGCTGTAAGCTTATTGGAGCTCTGTGGCCCGTGTTTGCCCTTAGCTAAGCACAGCTAAGGAAGGGTGTGTGTCTGAGGCTGCCTAGCAGTGTTTACATTGCCTAAACAGGTGTGCGTGCCACGCACCGAGTTTTAAACAAAAAATAAAAAACACAAGATATAGCAGCTCTGTTCACATCTGAGCACTGGGTATGTGTGGCGCACCTTGGGGCTTAAATGTGAAGGCAATGGGAAGGGAAAACAGCAGTAGGAAGGCAATCAAGGAGAACTAGCATAGCTGGCAGGTGAAATGTATCAGAATCAGCCAATTACACAGACAGCAGCCCATCCCAGCACACTACTATAAACTATGCAAACACCTTTCACTCTGGTTTTTCCCACAAACACTACACCACCAGTGTACACAGATGGGGAAATTTTACCTGACAAATCTAACAAAATGTTAGGGGCTGCTGTTGCTCTCATACATCAATATGTGGAAGAGACTCAGGGTGGTGAGGATGTGAATGCTGATGACCACCCACAGTGAGGAGAAGGAGAAGAGTGTACAGACCTAGGGTAACCTACCAAGGGCTACATGAGCTGGAGATAGTGAAGCGCTATAGGGTGGACAGGGAAATTCTACACCAAATTGTTGAGCTGTGCTGGCCACACCTCACACACAGAACCAACAGAGGGGAACCCATCCTAGTGGATACCAAGGTATGTGTAAGCTTACGAATACTAGTCACAGGTACCTTCCAAAGCCCAACTGGGGATATCATGGGGATCTCACAGACATCAGCATCCAGGGTAATCCACCAGTTCCTGGATGCCATGTCAGCACATGCCGGTGAGCACATATATTTCCTCAACACCCATGAAGTGTTGACTAGCAATATGCATCTCTTCCACCAAATAGTAGAACAACCTGAGGTAGTGGGTGCTATAGACTGCATGCACATACACATCAAAGCACCATCCAGTGAGCGGGGTAGGGTCTACATAAACTGCAAGGGCTTCCCCTCCATCAACTGCCAGTTCGTGTGCAATGCCCAGGGCATTATCTTGAATGTGTGTGCTGGCAGTCTTGGAAGCTATCACGACTCACACATCTGGCGTATGACACAGCTATACCAGACATTTGCCAGTGGGGACATCCTATATGGCCACGTAGTGGGAGATGCTGATTACGCACTGGAGCTGTGGCTGATGACACCCATCAGAAATGTACACACACCCAAACAAGAACTCCACAATGAGGCACATGCACAAACCAGAATCATAATAGAGCGTGTGTTTGGGATGCTCAAGTCATGATTCTGCTGCCTGGACATATCCGGTGGAGCCTTTCAGTACTCACAAGCTACATGTACACAAATGTTCATTGTATGTGCCATGCTACACAATATGATCCTGCAGAAACAGCTGCAGCAGGAACAGCATGGGGCAAGGCCACACAGCCCCCCCCCTCCATTGCCAAGACCATCACAGGCACAGAGGGACTCGGAGGAGGAACAACCTGAGCCTGCCCATGTAGGCAGAAGGAGGTGTGCCCAGTATGCCCAGGTTTTTGCAAAGAAGCAATGCATAGCATATACACTGACACAGTAGGGACCCAGGGAATGACACCTCTCTCTGACTCACACATACAGTAAAAGGGATGCCAAACATGACACTACCTGTGCTTTACCATGTATAGGGAGTATACTATGTGCATCCAACATAGTCAGCCCTTCAGCACCATTCTCAGTACTGGCATAGCCACAAGGTAAGTCATTCTTCCTATCAATTGATGAATGGAGTAGTATGTTCTGGATGTGAGCATGCAAGGGAATCGGGTGGCTGAATGGGATGGCAGCAGATAGTGGACACCTATGTGGGCAGCATGTAATCCATAACAAATACTGATGTCAACAAATTAGGCAGTACTAGACAAGGTGACAAATCCTACTGCAGTACATGTGGTGGCCCAAATGTGTCCATAGGACACACACATGCATGTCAGTGAGGCTCACATACCCAACACCAGCCTCAGGCGGCAGGACAGGTGTAGATGATCATAAAGAAAGGCTGTGCTAAGGCCTCCAATTGATGGTAATGCTGAACAGCCCCCCTCCAGACCTACACAGACAGACTACAACAGGTCTGGCAGTTGTATGTTAGTTCTGAAGGGTAAGAAGTCTGAAACTGAAATGTAGGTTAATAAAACCTAAGATCTCTACTCTACTGATATGCCTCTAGTTTGCATGATAGGTCAGAATACAAAATGAAATGGAAGCCACCAGAGTACCTGAAATACCAGTACAGTCATAGCAAATGTTTAAAGTCATCAGGTGTGCCTCCTCCCACAATCCTATGTAGAAATGCAGTAACATGTATGTGTGGGTTTAATAACAGTGGAGCGCAGTTTATCTGAGCTGGACCAATTTACAGGATAGATTGTTGCATGTGTACAATATGCAGGGGTCTGTGTGTTAGGCTGTTTGTGTTCAATATTGTCTGGAAGTGGTCAGCATGTAGACATGGAGGGTTGTGTCTCGGTGGCCTATGGCCAGTACTGTTGATGACAGGGCCATGTTCCAACAACTGCAATGCCAACCACAATGCATCTCAGCAAAATCCATCAGCAGTCATGCATACTCACTGTCCAGATGTCAATATCTGTCACTGTCTGAAAGATGGACATGCCATGAATGTGGGCCCAGACATACACACAGTACACAGGTGGAAGTACCCTAGACAGAGTACATAAAATGTAACTGTCAACTGCACACGCCTTTGGAATTGTACATACAGGTTAGCAGCACATTAGTTGTCGTGTAATATGGAATACTGATGTAGTCTTCCCAATCAGTGGTAGACCTCAAAAGGCACAGTTATGAAGTAATGAGAGACTGCCTATGTCCTCGCACAAGGCAGCATAAGAGGAATGTTCCAGGTATATCTGTGAGTCAGCTGCAAGAAGCTTCCATATCACACATGCATTCAGCTCACCCCACCATCAGCCACAGGTTTATCACAGATCATATCCCTGCTGTTAGGAATGAGTACAGTACGACCCCACTTCTGTATGGGAATATCCACAGAATGCAGCTTGCTGAAGAGGTGTCCCATGCAGGTGTGCCCCTAGCTATAAGCAGCACCCTGCCAGCATCCAGACCAATGGATTAATATGGACAGGAACTATTGCCATCAACACCTCGCACACTTACCCTGTCACCTCAGAGGAGTCCAGTGGTTCACAGCCTAGGAATGTAGGAGTGACAGAATGCACTGGCCTGCTACAGATAGCCTGCATCACTACCAAATGGCCTACAGTCCTCTGTCAAAGGCCTGTGCCTCACCCGTACTGCCAATGTATGGTATCTCATGGGGTACCAACTAACAACATAACACAGTCAACAGAGCACAAATGCAAGGCCATGTTGACAAATCCCAGTAGCATAATCACTATGTTCTGCTGCATGAACTATGGACCAACCCCTAAATACCGCTGGGATGAAGGGACAACTATAGGGATACTTCTCAGACATCGTTCACATAATGTTAGGAAGAGGATAGAATAACAGAGTGGGGGGGGTGTAGAAGCATGGATGTCATGGAGTATGTGAAGTCTGAAACTCTGATATGTGCCCATACTACCCCTGCCTGCAAACCCAGTAATGGGTGGCTACAAACCTGCTCGTAAACCACAATGTGAAGGGGAACTGACCAGATATATGAGCCCTGCCTCTGGGTACCTTGGGTGAATCTGTACAGCTGAGAGGTATGGCCACAGCAGGATATGGCCATTCTGTTACATTGATATATGTACAAGCAGGGGATCCTCAGCCACCACAGTACCAAGGTGCTGGACCATTTACACAGACTCATCAGCAAGTGTCTGCAGCTGCCCTCCAGAATGGCATGAGTATGCAATAATATGTAGGCTGCAGACCACAATACTGGACACAGCTTCATTCATCTTGTATTTCCCAGGAAATAACTGTGAGCAAATAAGTATATCTGTCAGCAGTTGATGACATAATACATCACGATGTAAAACAGTACATATATCTGAATATATTTGCTAATACCAACCATGTAACACAAGAAGCACAGACACAACAGTTACAGTATCCCACTATCTGTCGCCCATTGTGACTCCATATTGTCAACCTATCTACAGATATCCTGCAGAAATGGGTTGCTAGCTGTAGGTGTAGAACACCAAACCCTGGACTGGAGTACAACCTACCTAGAATGGATTTACACACGCAATGCAGAATGTCATACTGGGCATGGTCCTACACTTAGAGAAATGAAGCTCACATCTGACAACACAGTGGACTATACATATCTGTCAGTCGCATATGTCTGTACATACACACACCACATTGTACACCATTCATGCTTTGCACACACATTGGATAGGAATACTCACACATATCCAAGGCCAACACACTATAATATGTCAAACATGCACATACAGAGATGTGGGGAAGAGAGAGACAGATAGTGACAGAGAGATTTCTGTTATGAGGCCTGTCCTACCCACCACACATCCAACTGGCCAATATCACATGATGCGCTGATGTCAATCACTGTAGACATTGCTTTTGGTAACACTCAGCCCTATAGTGTCTGTGGTTCTTGTGATAACTGTGTAACATTATAGTACAAATCAGTATTCATCTAGCATTTGTATACCCAGTCCTGTCAAATGTAAAGTTGTGTGTGATGGAGTGTGTGTGTGTGTGTGTGTGTGTGTGTGTGTGTGTGTGTGTGTGTGTGTGTGTGTGTGTGTGTGTGTGTGTGTGTGTGTGTGTGTGTGTTTCCAGAGGAATGGTTTATGGCCCATTCACACACACTGCACTTCCCATTGCCCATGTTAGCACTCCTGCTGATGTCAGTCATCTTGAAATAACCCTCTGGCCATGTTTTAGCCGTATAAACTGTGTGGTGCTTGTGATATGTGAGTAATACTGTAGTGTAGAAAACTAGTTAGGTAGAAGTTCTAATCCCAAACATGGCAACTCTGAAACTCTGTGTGTGTTGAGACGAATAATTTTGAGGCCATTCACAGTCTCTACACCTCCCATTGCCCTACTTTAGTATGCCTGCTGATGTCAGTCACCTTGAAACCACCCTTTGGACAAGTTCCAGCCCCATAAGCTCTGTGGTGCTTGCGTTAACTGCATAATGCTATAGTGTAGCATACTAGTAAGGTAGGAGTTCTAATCCCAGACATGGCAACTGTGAAGCTGTGTGTGTGTGTGTGTGTGTGTGTGTGTGTGTGTGTGTGTGTGTGTGTGTGTGTGTGTGTGTGAAGATGAATGATTTTGAGGCCATTCACAGTCACTACACCTCCCATTGCCCTACTTTAGCATGCCTGCTGATGTCAGTCACCTTGAAATAACCCTTTGGACAAGTGCCAGCCATATAAGCTCCATGGTGCTTGTGATAACTGTGTAATACTGTAATGTAGCATACTAGTTAAGTAGGATTTCTAATCCCAGAGGTGGCAACTCTGTGTGCGTGTGTGTGTGTGTGTGTGTGTGTGTGTGTGTGTGTGTGTGTGTGTGTGTGTGTGTGGAGATGAATGATTTTGGGGGCATTCACAGTCACTACACCTCCCATTGCCCTACTTTAGCATGCCTGCTGATGTCAGTCCCCTTGAAATAACCCTTTGGACAAATGCTAGCTCCATAAGCTCTGTAGTGCTTATGATAACTGTGTAGTACTGTACTATAGCATACTAGTTAGGTAGGAGTTCTAATTCCAGAGATGGCAATTGTGAAACTGTGTGTGTCGCTGTAAGAGAGTGTGTGTGTTTTTGATAATACCCGATTTTATGGACATTGACACTTACTACTCTCCCCTTACCCCTCCTTTAGCACTGCTGCTAATTTTAGTCACCTTCAAAGATAACTTGGCACAACTCTCCAGTTTGTAAGCTCTATGACAAGTGCATTAAATATGGAACAATGTACTAGCAGTATCTACATAGGTATGGGTTTGAATCTCATCTGTGGCAAGTGTTTGTGTGTATACATATGTATGTATGTACCCTAAAGATTTTGCCCCACAGAACACACCTCAGAGCCTGACTTTAGCAGTCCTGCAGATATCATCCACCTTAGAAGTACCTGTTGCCAACCCTAAACCATGTAAGGTCAGTGGTGCATGTGGTAAATGCGTAACATAATGGTCCATAAAGATTGTTAGATAGAGGTTTGACCCTCACCCCTGGCAAATGTAAATGTGTGTGCAGGGTAAAATTATTTTTGGGATCTCTCACCCACTAAATCACCCAATGCTAGTATTTAGAAGGGCTGGTGATGTTCCTCACCTTAGAAGTACCTTGGGACAACATCTCTTCTATAAGGTCCTTGGTGCATGTGATAAATTTGGTACACTACAGTAACAATACATAGCTAGGTATGGGTTTGAATCTCAGTGCTGGCAAGTGTGTGCGTGTCTGTCATCAGTATCCTGTGTGGAGATTGCTGTGATTGTGTAATAACAGGATCCATTGTGGGGTGGGTTTTGCTAAATTATTATGCTGAGGACCTAGTATATATCACAATGTCCACCTTACAAGGACAACAGATGTCAAACACCAGAGATGTTGGTGTAAACAATCCATAGCCCTACATGTGACATTATGGATTGGTGAGCAATATAGCCAATCTTTCTATTACTCAGAACACTCTCCACCCACGCCTCATACACAAACATACTTGACTAGGCAACAACCACTATATTGGTAGTTCCCAGCATGTTGCCTCACAGATAGTAACCACAGTGTAATTACAGTGGAGTACATGCATGTTAACCACAACAGTGCCACTGACATCAGAAAGTACTTTGATGTGTTACATCTCCTGACTGTGTGTTATTCAGCAAGTAAAAGGACATGGCACCTTGTTCCATCCCCGCAGTACGCAAATAAATGTGTACAGTGGCCCTTTTCCTATGTTCCCTACTGAATGCCTGCAACAACTGTAGAGTCTGCAAACGTAACCCATAAAGGCAATATACCATGACTTATACACATACCCTGTATGGACAGATGCCACAAATTCCAGTGAATACCTGTATCATGCTATCAATGTAGGTGCAAGCATGACCTCAGTTACATAACTAGGTCTCACCAAATGAAGTCAGGAATGCTACATCAGAAGGTAGCAATCTGTCCAAACAACATGCCCCAGAGACCTCAAGTACACTTCCACAGGTCAAAGAACATGCATGCGGGACATGTGTACAACCCAGACACTGTCCATGTTACAGAATATAGATCACATAGATGGGAAGCAGTGCACATCACTGGCCATCCACAATAGTAACACATATGAGTGGATGGTGAATACAATACCCAGCCATGTGGACTACTCCAGGGACTACACCCCTGAGCCACACTGAGGACTATTGTCATGTGGCCTGATGCCAAGGTATTCCCTTTGGCTGCCCTTGTACAGCCTTCAGGCCCATTCACCTACTACACACCTGTGAAGCAATGAACCTATGCATCTCAGTACTGGCAAGTGTGTGTGTGTGTGTGTGTGTGTGTGTGTGTGTGTGTGTGTGTGTGTGTGTGTGTGTGTGTGTGTGTGTGTGTATGTGGAGATGAATGATTTTTGAAGCCATTCACAGTCACTACACCTCCCATTGCCCTACTTTAGCACACCTGCTGATGTCATTCACCTTGAAATAACCCTTTGGCCATGTTTCAGCCCTATACGCTCTGCAGCACTTGTGATAACTGTGTAATACTGTAGTGTAGCAAATTAGTTAGGTAGGAGTTCTAATCTTGATCCTGCCAACTGTGATAATGTGTGTGTTTTTGTGAGACATTGTGTGTGCGTCTATGCTGACACCTGATTTTGTAAACATTCACACTTACTACACTTTCCTTACCTCTCCTTTAGCACTGCTAATGATGTCACTCACCTTCAAAGATACCTTTGGACAATTCTCCAACATATATGTTCCGTGGTGCATGCAATAACTGTATAACACTATAATAGCAATACATAGTCAGGTAGGGGTCTGAAACTCAGTACTGGTAAGTATGTGTGTGTGTGTGTGTGCGTGTGTGTGTGTGTGTGTGTGTGTGTGTGTGTGTGTGTGTGTGTGTGTGTGTGTGTGTGTGTGTGTGTGATCAGTATCCTGTGTGGGTGTAGCAGTGATTGTGTAATGACAGGATCCATTGCAGGGTGGGTTTTTCTACATCATTATATTGAGGGCCTATATGTCCCAATGTCCACATTACAAAGCCAACCATTTTCAAACACTGTAGAGGTTGTTGTAGAAAATCCTCAGCCATAAATGTGTACAGCCATGTGCAATTACTATGTGACAGTATGGATTAGTAAACAATATAGGCAACCATTATAATACCCAGATACCACTCTCCACCCACGGATCATACACAAACACGCTTGACTCTTACTCCCTTCCTTTCTTACTTTCTCTCTGTCTCTCTATCTCTCCCTCTCTCTCCCTCTCTGGTGGATGTGGAAAAGTACATCTGTTTTGCATAGGCAGCAGCTTGAGTTTTGTAGATACTGCTCATGATCAGCTGATGGCCTGTGCACAAATTGGAGTCCCCTACCTGCTAATTGTATGTGGAACAGCTGTTGTATCATTCCTATAGCCAATTGCATGGAAACACACTCCTATAACTAAGGACTTCATGTGGGTGCTGGCCCTTTTCCTTCACTGTCAGCAGGACTTCATGTGGGTGTCTGACAAACAGCATCACAGAGGGTAGTTGGAAATACCTCTTGCAACATACACTGTGGAGACAGGCCAACAAACAGGAGGGGGATGTTCCAGACATGGGGACAGAATGTCAGTATTGCTGTTCTATATTTGAAGTAATGTTGGTTTAACAGGGTTTGTGTGGATATGGCTGTTCTACATTATTTAAAGTCTGGCATGACAGTGTTATATGGTTGACGAAACTCTCACCTGTAGGGATATCTGCAGACTGGCCAGAGTTTGGAGTCTTAGATGTGGTGTGTTACTCGCACATTTCCTATCTTTAGAAATGCAGTAGCATACTCTGATGATTGCAGTCAGTATGTGGTGACATCCATGTGAGTTACTGACTTCATATCCCTCAGAAGAGATATGTCACAACAAACCCTGTTACACCAGGAATTTTTTCAGTTTATCACAGCAAGATGTCAATATTGGCCCTGTGTTTGTGCCTCTGTCCCCCAAGTTTGTCACCCTTTGTCCACATGTCATGCAGTAAGAGGTGCATATGTACAGTATATCATTATTTACTGACATCATTCCTGATAACAAGCCAATGATATATCAGACTGCTAGACATGTTATGTATAGTACACCTTATATTTGAGAACAAAACCTGGACAATATGTTGTAGACTGTACAGTAGTGAGGTCTGTGTACTTATGGTGATTGTTGACAAAGTGTCAGTATTGTGTAGCAGTGTACTGTGAATATGTTACTTGGCCTGTGTACAGACTATGGTAGATGTCAGTGTTCTTGGCCCTGTTCTATCTGACGTTGCATGCTGCTCCAGGTTCTGGTACCCTATCAGTGTATATATATGTAGGGCCAGACTGAGACAAGTCCCATACCACAGTCAGGTATCAGACAACACTGTGAATTGGGCCAGTAAATGTAGGGTTAGTGTGTGAGTGGCAAATATGAGGATGGTTTTGTTCACACAGTCCATATACTGTACTATGAATTAGGTTTACCATAATGTGACTGTGACTGGGTTGAGATTGGTTGTGGGTATGCACTTTCACACCAGTGTCTGTTACTCTGTCCTGTTACATGCCTGTAGTGCCTGCTATATTTGCAAGTACATGTGTATTCCCCCATAGGAAACTTGGGTCAGTATTGTGACAGTCTGCCTACAGTTTACACAGTGCTTTGTGACATGCCTAGCAGCTCAGTGTATTTACCTAGTGTGATGTTATGTCCAGATATCTGTCAGATGTACTGTTGCTTGGTCACCATATGTGTTGTGTATTTCTGAAAAAGCAGTGGGATGCTGTGAAGATGTATGTCACTAACTAGTAGGAAGTATGTGGGCTTGGGACCTCTGCTCCTTTGGTTAATATATGTTAGGAAAGACAGGAGGGTGTGAATGCATCAACCGCATGAGCTTATCTATTCCAGTATTTGTGTGATATCCCCATTTTCATGGCGGTAAACATCCCCTTTGTCAGGCTAGGTCCAAACGTCTTGCACTAAGGAGTTCTGTGTATAACTCTGGACTGATCAGATCGTATCAGACTGTCCACGTTTATTGGTCATATTTCTGCTGTATTCCACAGGATCATTACTGTGATTTGTGTGGTACTTCACTATGATGATTTTATGATGTCTGGCAGTAACTGATGGTGTATATGTCAGTATCAGAAGTGGACGTCCTGCAGATGTCTGTTGATACAACCCCTGTTACTCTAGCAACATTCTACATTTATACCTGGAATACTTACATTACATTTCCTTGCACTAAGAGGTTGTGACTTATGGTGCTGAGGTATGACTCCACTACATGTTATGGGCATATATATACATATATATATATATATATATATATATATATATATATATATATATATATATACATATATGTGTGTATGTACATGTATACATATATCTACATATGTGTATATATATATATATATATATATATATATATATATATATATATATATATATATATATATACTTATGCGTAAACATGAGTGTTATATATACCTTCCCAGATGTATTACGCCATATTTATCTATGTGTATATTTAGATATAAAAACATGACTGATTCAACACTATTTTCACTTACAAGTACTCAACAATTGTAGTAGTCAAAGCAGTTGTTCACTACTATTCAGTATGTGTGCTGAATTATATATTTGAAAAAAACAACAGACATTTTCACAGCTCTAATGGTTTAGTGGTTAACTGCTGTGACTATAGTATACAAAATCCTAGGTTCAAGACCTGCAAGGGCTGTTTATTTTGTTGCTAGGCAGAACAAGGACTGTTGGATACAGAGTGGTAAGGCAGTTTTGAGTGGGTTTGCTCGCGTTTGTGCGATGGTAAGCAGTGCTAATGTATGGTTAAATGAATAAGCGCTTACACCATGTAGGCTTCGCTTACCAGTGCGCAAATCTGCTTAGCATTTACATTTAAGCAATGCTTACTCCTGCTAAGACTAGTTCAGCCCTGGTAACCAGTGATCACATTCCAGTCGAATAAAATAGCAGGGTAATGACATCTTTAATAAGTGTATTTAATACATGGGTAGTACCACAATCTTTTCTCTTTGTATGTGTTTCATACTTAGGTAGTATCCCAGGTTATATGCAATCACACTTGCATGTATTGTATCATTACGTTACTACTTTTAACAGTGCTTTTCCAAGTAAGAGTAGATTGCAGATTGTAGTACTGGAACCGTACACTCCTGCATGCAAAGCTGGACTCTGAGTACTAACTATCGTGTTCTTGGTGTGTGAGCTGTATGTTATTAAGTATCTCCTACTGGATATTGATCTGATATGTGGATATTAACTGTAGACTACTATGTGTTTAGGATATGTAATTGAGGGCTGCTGTCATGTAATAATGGCATACCTATCAGTGTCAGACATCTATCTGTCAAAAAATTCATCCTAATGCATAACCTGTTGGCTAACTTATTTCTGTCTGTCCTCTGTACAGATGTGCAGATGTCAGGTATCCATCTTGGCTGCTTACAGGCAATCTATGATTGACTGACACTGATATGTCTGCCCAGCTGTGTTATGAATGGCACAGCTAGGGAACGCCTCCCTGTATGCACCGCATGCCATGGATACCTCAACCAATGCTACAGGCCCCATGAAGGCTCAGTGTCTCTCCAGTAAGTGTTTTACAACTGTAAATGCCTATTTATGTTGAATTGTATTAGATATTTTACAACTGTATATGTTTATGTTGAATTTCAAGCCTGTACTCCAATCTGCTTACTTACACTATCAGACTATTTACCCCACTCATAGGACCAAAAACTGGGACTGGGTTAGCCCCGCTCTGCTTCGCCCTCGCTACGCTCAGGCTCGCTTCGCTCCCCTCCCTGCCCCCTTATCCCACCTGCCCCCACTGTGTCTACGTTTATAGCCACTAGACCACACCCCTACTTCCTCTCCAACCTACACAACTTCCTCTCCAATTCCCCCGCCCCCACCACTTTACTGTTTAACCACTACTATTCCTCTGAAGCACATTGACCCCACCCATTGATGACATATAACATGTCTATAAATAATTATAAACTCCTTCCTCTTATCTTACCACTCTTAATTCTGCCATACTTTCTTACTAGCTATGACAATCTCACAGTCGTAGGTTTCTCTTATCCAAAATGCCAAACCAAGACCCCCCTACCCCCACTGACTGCGGAACTTGCCCACTACTACACTACCCCAAAAATTATAAATTCCAACCACTTGCTTCTAAAAAAATCACTTTAATCAACACCAAAATCCAAATATGAACTAAAACTACTATTCAAAGTTATTAGACTACTAGCGTATCTAAGAAAAAACATAACCAAAGATGGGGACATCCATCCTAGTCCAGGCCCAACCTTAACTCAAAATCCTACCAGCCCACCACTCTCCCACTGACTGGTCAACTCCCTCCTAATATGCCACTTAAACATTAGAAGCCTAAACAATAAGATACATAGCCTGCATGCTGTACTAGCCACATACCTCCCCAACATAATGTGTCTATCTGAAACATGGCTCCGGCCATCAACCAAAGACAATGAGATCCTGCCTCCTGGTTACAATATACTTAGGGCAGATAGAGTAAAGAAAAGAGGAGGTGGAATAGCCGTCTTATATAATAGCACACTTAACATCATAACTAACCCTATACAACCACCCCAGGTCTCTAACGCTGAAATACTAGCTCTAAAAATTCTACTAAATAATCATAAGGGCATTAACCTAATTGTCACCTATATTCCCCCTGGGAACAATGTAGAAACACTAGAGGTCATTCTACATTGGATAGCCAACAACTATCCTCAAGAAACCATTGTCCTGGGCGATGTTAATATTGACTGGAACCAATGCACAGCACAGTCCAACCCCATCCCTGTTAACCTACATGGATTCTCTCAGATAATATCATCTACCACATGTACAGGTAACAATAACCAAAAAGAGAGTATACTAGACTGGATACTCACCAACAGTCATCCCCAGAACTATATGTCTGGAACTCTCCCTAATGATCTTAGTGATCACCTGCTCACATACATCATGAAAGACAAAATTAATTGTACAAGCTTACAGTTTTGACCCAACTAAATTTCAACTTGAACTCAAATCATGTAACTGGACAAAACTAAAGTTCCTTCCCCTTGATGAGGCAGTGTCATCATTTAACAATTCATTCCTTACTATACTTGACTTGCATGCCCCTAAACGCTCAATAAGAATTAAAACTCAACTAGCACCCTGGCTAACAACAGACACCAAAACCAAAATAACAACTAGAGACAAAGCGTGTGATAAATGGCGCACTACCAAACTACCCCTAGATCGTATCAAATTCCAACAACTTAGAAATGAGACTAAAAAAGCCATCATACTAGATAAGAAAAATTACTTCTACAATCTGCAACATAAACATCAGAATAACCCTCAAAAGTACTGGGCAGGCATAAATAAACTTCTCCAACCAGGCAAATCCACTACTCCGACCCCAGGAACATTATCTGACAAGAGCCAAGAAGATATAGTCAATTCATTCAATACTTTCTTCACAGAAACCATCCAGTCATTAGCTAACCAACTTTCTCCTCCCCACACTTCTATAAACACTATACCCGACTCACCACTCTCTTTTAACTTCCAGCCAGTGTCCACATCCTTTATCAGATCCCTTTTGAAAAAACTGAAGCCAACCACCCTTTCAGCCGATCTTCTGCCGGCTGAATACCTGCAAATTGCTGCAGATGTCATAGCCTACCATATCTCAATCCTAATTAACAGAACCATAACCGAGGCCTCAATCCCCTCAATTAGGAAAATATCCTATGTTATTCCACTCCACAAAGGAGGTTCATCCACAGAACTATCCAACTATAGACCTATAGCCATACTATCACCACTTGCCAAAATTATGGAAAAGTGCATGCACAACCAACTAATGCTCTATCTAACCCAAAATAAACTACTCACAGACTCTCAACATGGATTCAGACCCCATCATAGTACAACCACTGCCCTCCTCTCTTTTACTGAAAACATTAATCTTAACCGGAATAATAAAAAATATCCTCCGCTCTCTTCCTGGACCTATCGAAAGCCTTCGATATGGTAAACCATCAGTTACTTCTATATAATTTAAAAACCCTGTATCTAGATACTCCAGCCCTGGACTGGTTTCAAGCTTACCTCACTGGGAGACAACAAGCAGTAATGTGGCAAAACAAGCTGTCCTGCCTACTACCAAATACCATAGGAGTTCCTCAAGGTTCCATATTAGGACCTCTCCTCTTTTCAGTCTTCATAAACGACATCCAAACAGTCATCCCTGAAGCCACCTGCATTCAATATGCAGATGACTCGACTATAATATGTTCCAATGCCTCTCTTGCAAATCTACTAACTACCACCCAACACAGCTTCACCAAAGTCAAAAACTGCCTTGCCAACCATCTCCTGATCTTAAATCCAAACAAAACCAAGTTACTTCTCTTCTACCCAACCAATAGATCTCCGACTGAAAACTTCACTATAAAATCCAATAATGGGACCATCATCTCCCCAGACACCTATACAAAGCTATTAGGAGTAAACATTGACAATAAACTCAGATTTGATACACATATCAACCAAGCCATTAAGTCAGTCAACAAGAAACTTGGGACCCTATATAGAATTAAAGCCTTCCTTACCCCGAATGCCAGGGCAGCCACAGCCCATTCACACCTTCTCTCTACCCTACTATATGCCTCTCCTGTCCTCACTCACCTTAACAAATCTGATCTGGCCAAGCTCTCATCCTGCTATAATCACATTGCCAGGTTCGTTACAGGCCTACCCTACAGAACACACCACTGTACTAACCTGAAAAAGCTTGGATGGATAGAATTCCACACCTTCTTCACCAGTCCCAACTCATAGAGGCCTTCAAAATCCTTAAACAACCTGAGAATACCCCAGCACTAAAAACTTAATGACTCCCTGCTCCAGTCTAAGCTGCCTTGCTCAGCAAACAGACTCCTTGTCCAAACAACTAAATCTCTCAACCTAGGTGGTGACGCTATTTGCCAACACCACTGGTAAAATATGGAACTCTCTCCCAAATAACATCACGCTTGCAACTTCTCTAAGTCAATTCAAAATAGTCTAAAACTCCACTTCAAGTCACACTGGCTATGTCCTTGCTCAAACCCAGACTAGCTCTGTGCCATTAACTAAAACATAAACAACTAGCTAAGATGATAAGTACTTTGTATACTGTGATAAAGAAATATGTATCCTGTCTAACTCTATGTCATTATACTGCCTACCGTCCTTGCTAATATGTTATTAATGTTACATTTGTAGTAATCTCAGAAATAGTAATGGCAGTCTTGTACTTGTATGTAAATAGCCTATGTTTTTGTTAAGTTCTTTCAGCTCATTTACTGCACCTAATTATCAATGTAACTCTGGTGGAGCTTTTCTCCCCGGGCCTCCGCTGAAAAAGGACATGTATCCAGTCGGACCATCCCGGTTAACAAATGTAAAATAAATAAATAAAACCAGACTACCACAGTCAACAGAATATGCTTAGGTACAGGTCTCTAACTCAGACACTGGCCATGTTATGTAATATATGTTGCATACATGTCAATTGGAGCATCTCAATTACCCTCTGCAAGAGAAAACCAGATAATTGGAAGTTGAATTTAACTGTCACTCTGGAGATCACTCAAGTGGCATCGGTTGATAGATGGCCTGCTGACAAATGTCAGGTGGCATGATACCAGTGTACCCACATGTCCTACTCTTCTCATCTCTCCATGGACATTAGCCTGGTACACACCTATGAACACCTGCACCTATGGACCCCAGTACTGACAAATGTGCATTACTGAGAATAACAGTCTCTGTGTGCTTGTAAACTTGTAGTTGACAGTACCTTGAGGGCCTTCTCACCCACTATACCCCCCATTGCCATACTTAGAAATGGCTGCTGCTGTAATTGATATTAAATGTATCTTGTTACACTCTTCACCCTATGGGCTACCTGAAACTTGCAGTACCAGCATAACACTATTCTAAAAATGGGTAGATAGGAGTGAGTTACCCTCTGAGTCCTGGCAAGTGTGTGTATGTGTGTGAGTGTGCATATTTGTAGGAGACAGCATTCTGAGGCCATATTCTCCAAATACAATAAACCTTGCCATACATTATAAGGGATAGTGATGTTTCTGACATTAGGAGAGCCATGACAAACTCTCACCCTACTATCCCTGTGGCATGTGCAATAAATGCATATCCCTGTAGTAGCACTGATTAGATAGACAAGGGGTTGTACTGCAGTCCTGGTCAATGTGTGATTGTGGGTATGTCAGTGCATTATCATGGTTTTCAGTGAGTACAATATCCAATGTGGGGTGTGGGCACTGAGTATACAACCCCACTACATGTCCCAAGGTCCACTGTATGAGGAACGCTGTCACCATCAACCATACAGGTAACTGATTACACTATCCAGCCCAATGATGCATGTGCTGTGTACAAATTCTCTGTAACAGAATGGACTCACTGACAAGGTAGTTAGCACTGCTAAACCCAGGTCTGTCAGATGTGTCTATGACTGTATGTGTTTGTCAATGTGCATATGTCAGTATGTCATACTATGTATTGTTTATTAACACCCAGTACATCCCCCATTACCATACTGTACAAGGCCTGGTGATGTTCTTCACTTAACAGGAAAATCGGGACATACCTCACCCTAAAAGCTCTGTGGTGTATGCAATGAAAGCCAAACACATTAGTAGCAATAAGTACTTAGGTAGGGGTTCTACTCTCAGTGTTGCTAAGTAAGTGTGTGTGTATGTATGTGAAGGGATCTACTTCAATTTGCAGAAAATAAATGTCCCAGGAGATCATTTGTCCGAGAAATAACTGGCTAACATTTCAAAGCAATCATCTTGTGGAAATACATTCAAGCAAAACTAGTAGTGGATATGTACATACCCTCTTCCCCACTGTACAGCTGTGCAGTGATACAGGAGTTGGTATATATACATGGGTGTGGTTGCTGTGGCCAAAGCCACCCACATTGGGGTTATTGTTGTGGGTATCCCCCCGCTTAGTGTGCTGTTATACTGTTCAGTTTATGTTAACAGGTTAAATAGCTGTTAATCACACTATGTGTGGTTCTACGCCACCCTACACCCTCCAAAGTGGGAGGCTGTGCCACCCACACCAGCACACTTATGCTTACCAACTCCATGATTGCACTACATAGGAGGAGAGGACATATACCCTGCCAGTACCATCATCAATGACATTAAACTGGGTGGAATTACATAGGCCAAAATGAGTTCACTGCAAAATGAAGTACATCCATGTGAACAGTATTCTCTGTGTATTGCATCAACACCAAAGCGTGTGTGTGTGTGTGTGTGTGTGTGTGTGTGTGTGTGTGCCACCCAGTACACTTACAATTGTCCACTGTAGAAGAGCTGCTGACATCAGCCACCATGCACTCACCTGTATACACCCCTCAGAGCCATGTGGCAAATGCAGTCACTGTTATACAGACCTGTTACCTGTGTTCAACTGTACCCGGGATATGACACAGTCAATGTGTCACCACAGTGCTACGCCCCTTGTAGGGCAGGACAGTAGACCGACATCCTGCTGACACATAGACACCTAGAGCACAAACAGTATACATTATGGAGACCACAATCAGTCAATGTTAATAACAGCTATAATGCATCATGGCTGAAGAGCTACACACCCTGATGTATAAGCATTAATCATTCCAGCTGAAAACACGTTCAACAGCATTACATTGCTAAACCTTAGAACATTCAGCCTGTGCATCAGAACCATATCAGCATGTCCCTGCATCGACGGTATGGATGACAGGGATGTGGCACAGGTACCATCATGTGCACAGGGTGTTTTGGCAGGTTTGCCAGAGGCCTAGGCTGAGCTGTTTGGTTGACATCATGTGTGTGGGTCAGGGCGTTCTTTTTTTAAATCGGCTGTGCAGATGCGGTGTGCGTAGGTATGGAGGTGCCCTAGCTGTGTTGGTGAAGTGTGTGTGTATGTATGCACACATGTTTGCCATGTGGCTGCCCTACACAGGGGTTTGTTGGACAGCTGCAAACTGTACATGGCAGGGTGTACAGTTCACTGTCTCTGGCCACGGACATGGGAACTGTGCCTGCCAGGGGTTTCACGGGCACTACCAAGCAGAAGCCCGGATATGTTACTCTCCCCTGATGATAACAGTTGTCCTCTGGATCCGTGTCCCTGTTGGGACTGGCCAGGACCATGTGCACTTGGCCTGCTGTGTTGTGGTGTGGACAGCACCCCCCCCCCCACAATGCTGTTGCTGGTACTGCTACTACAGGAGCAGCTGTGATTTGTTGAATGTCCACATAGACCTCCACCTGTTGGTGTTGCTGACCTACCATCCACATGGCCGCCGCCCTACTCCCACCACATGCTCTTCCACAGATACTATATGGTTGAGGATTCCCACCATCTCACCCAACCGTCTATCCAGGACCTCTGCAAAATAACGGTGGTCACCTGTAAGATCATGGATATTGTCAAATACAGCAGAATAAGTAGCCCTCTGGAGCCTCAGACTCTGTCTGGTGTAACATTCCATACATGCCTGTGCCTCCATGATGGCCCAAAACATGAGTCTGGTGACACCTGCTGTGGCACTACTGCCAGGGGCATGATGGCCATCTGCCCTCCTACGAGCACCCCCCTATAGATCTGCCTGGGTGGTACCTCACCGGTCATCCGGCTATGGCTGCTGTGTACAGACACACTTGCCATAGTCCCCACACTGTCCTGTCCCATGCCACCACCCATCAATTTTCCCTCATCTATAGCCACTGGTGATGGAGTATGTATGGGCAGTGAGACTGTGTGGGGGGATGGGGTGGATAAAAGCGGGATGTCAACTGATGACAACCCTGCCTGTGCCTCACCATCCATGCCTATCATCGTTGTTGGAGTATGTATGGACACTAACATCAGTTTGTCTGCAGGAGGGACCCTGATCCACCTCGTTACCTGTGAATGGCAAACATAAAATGTAATTTAAGACCTATACTTTATGGTTTACCTCTACGTGCGCGCACACACACACACACACACACACACACACACACACACACACACACACACACACACACACACACACACACACACACACACACACACACACACACTCACACTTACAGGTGAGGTGGCAGAAAGATATTACACAGAATTCTCACTCAACAGTATGCACTGCAGCCATACTCAGTCCTTGTTACCAACATTATACATCTCTGTGATGCATGAGTTGTGTTAGTAGGTGATACCCCTTCCCCTGGAACACACTGCACCCATGTACACAGTATTGCTGTGCACCTGTACAGCACTCTGACATGTACTGTGCAACATACTTCACGAGTGTACACACCATTGCTGAATGTGTATATGTGTGGCAGTTATGTTTGCTCTGTTGCTCACAGCCCCTATGTGTTTGTCTGACACATACCTGGGATGATATGAGGACTGATGTCAATAGTTAATGGCTGACCTCTAATTTGCAGATCTCATCAGCAGCAGTGCATGCATGAGCAATAAAATCCAATTCACTGACAACCTTCAAAGCTTAATGTGGATATGAGGAGTGTACACACCCTTGTTGACATGCCAGCCTCTTTCATGGTATGCAATGGGGCCACAATACTGCATATGTTAACATTACACACACCTGATATGTGACATATGACCTGTGCAATCCAATGCAGTATCAAACAAATGTGTTAGTTGTACAGATGCTGAATGAGATGCATACAATATGTGGGTTGCATAAGTGTGCACACCCTTAACACAATAGTTTGTTGCAGCACCTGTTAAGTAAACTATAGCAGTCACTATTCCTGGAAGGGGTATACTAGCATGGCCCATCACAATTCATGACCTTTGCTGTGTTTAGATAGAGCCAGGATTTTGACTCATTTTATGTTGGCAAAACCAATAGAATGTTAAAGTTAAGGGTTTTACAGCACTGCAGAGACATAAGGACTAGTGGTGAACATAATGAGCTGGCACAGCATGTTAAGAAAAATTTGGGACATACTTTTAAATTTATGGTCCTGCAGTTATGTACTTTGACCAGAAGAGGGGGTGATATTTCCCTCAAAACAGAACAGATTGAAGTTAACTGGATTGAAGATCTGCAGGCTGATAGAATGCCAGGGCTTAATAGTCTTCTACCACTAAAGCCTGTTCTCAAAGGGCATAGACCTTGGAAATTGAATAGTTATGTCAAGAATCTTGATGGCAACACCCAGATCTGCTCTGAGTTACAGCACAACGGCATGAAAATTATAGAACCAACTGATATTGCCAACATCCTGGCAGATAGGTTTAGTGCTAACTTTACCCCCCCCACCCCCTAAAGGGCCCATATCTATACAGGAAAAATGCAGAGTCCCTGTAATCACAACTATGCAGGTAAAAGCTGCACTCTCTAAAGCCAAAAACACAGCATCCATGGGAATGGACAATATCCCAGGCTTCGTTTTACACGAACTTCAGAACGAACTGGCTCCCCACTTAAACACCATGTTCAATAATAGCCTTGCATCAGGTTTTGTGCCCAGTGAATGGTGCACAGCAACAGTTATCCCACTCCACAAAGGGGGAGCCACCACTGATCCCGGGAACTATCGACCTATTAGCCTGATGAGCCTGGTGTACAAGGCCATGGAACGTATCATCATGGAACTCATGAACAAAGACATTGGTAACCTCCAAACCATGAATCCCACACAGTTCAGATTTGTGAAAGGCCGATCATGCCTCCTGAACATGATCGACTTCTTTGAGGCAGTCACGAAAGCCGTAGATGAGGGTAAGGTGGTTCACACAGCCTATCTTGACCTCGCCATGCTTTCGACACCATCCCCCATTCTGGAATTATAGCTAAACTCACTAAACTAGGTATAAATCCCTACGTCACAAGATGGTTTGCCAACCGGCTCACTGACAGAACCCACACTGTAAAAGTTGCAGACTCCAAATCTGACTTCAAAGCAGTGACAAGTGGAGTACCACAGGGTTCCGTCCCGGGACCTCTACTGTTTGGTATCTACTTCTCTGAAGTACAGGCTAACACAGAAGGCCTCTGGCTAATGAAGTTCGCAGATGACTGCAAACTAGGAGCCATAGTCAAGTCCCCAAATGATGTGGACATCCTACAGAAGGGCCTCGCTGAGACAGATGCCTGGTGTCAGAGCCATGGCCTCAAGCTCATTGCCAAAAAGTGCAGTGTCATCCCCTTTGGTAGCAACTCTGTACCCATGAACTACCACATAGGCAGCAATCTACTTAACACTGAATGTGTGATAAGAGACCTTGGGACCCAGGTGGACAGTAGTCTCTCCTTTGATAGTCACATCACCACAGTAGTCAGGAAGTCCTTCTACATGGCACACCTCATCATAAAAGGGTTCTCATTCAGGAAAAAAGAGGTCATTGTTCCCCATCTACTTGACACTCATTAGACCCATTATAGAGTACAATGCCCCTTTTGGAATGAACCTCACAAAATATCTGCAGCAGCTGGAAAGGCCACAGAAGTACCTCACAAAGAGGATTACTGGCCTCAAACAAATGCCCTACACTGACCACCTCAAAAAAACTCCAGCTTTACTCCATAGCATATCGCCTACTCCGAGGTGATCTCTGCCTAACATATAAAGATATGTCAAACCCAGAGCTGCTGGACATGCTACACCTAAAGAAAGCCCAATCCCTCCGAGCTACAAGCTCTAGGGACCTAAACCTTGTCACACAATAAACAAAATATGCTGGAGGGATAGATTCCTGTCCCAGAGACTTCCCATACTCTGGAACAGGATACCCATGTATGTCAAGCAAAGTTCTTCATAAGCACTATTCAAGAAAAGTCTTGATGAGTGGATGGGAAATAGGAAATACACCCCGGGGATCACTTCTGTGTCTCTGCTCGACAGTGGCAGAGGAAAATAACTTTCGTGGGTGGCATAAGTCAGGGAACCTTGTTGGCTAGGTTTACGTAGGCCCTTGGGCCGATAGCCTAGTACCTACCTATGAACCTATGAACTGGAAATTCTGGAGGTGTGTGCTGTATTGTAATTTTATTGGTTGAGTGTGTTTTTTAAATAGGTTGTGTGTTTTATTATGTTTTGTATTTGGATTTGAAAAAGAGTTGGATTACTCGAAAGCGCTCATCCTGGTTAATAAAGGTTTTACTCTTACTCTGCCATGGTGGATCCTTTGAATCCTGTAACACCAGCAACTTTCACAGTGTATAACAGAAATATTTCAAATATGGCCCTATGTTTCAGGCTCTGTCCTCCACTTGTATACTAGGCTTTGTCCAGATGTCATGCAGTAGAAGGTTGATAGTTAATGGTCTATCATTATTTAGTGCTGACATTCCTGCTATCATTCCAGTGATGTTGTGGACTCCCACACAAGTTATGGGGTAGGGTCCATATATATGAGGGCTACAGCTGGACAAAACATGTGTGACCCTGTACAGTCTGGAGGTCAGTGTATGGAGAACACTGTTATATGGCGTTGTAAGACATTTTATGGGGGATGGGTATTAAATGTTTTTAACCTAGGCTGTTACAACATGTGAGGGATATCA
>NC_056736.1:362138182-362383182 GCF_019279795.1 Protopterus annectens
CCATATGAGGTGGGAGAGTTGGGTCCACTGGGATTGGCCTTCCCAAACATGTTCTGGTGTTGAAGTTTTAGAACATATGTGGGTTAGCAATAGTGAACACAATCCAGGATTAGTTATAACAGCATGCATAGATACTCCCATTAACCCAAAAAAAAACAGATTTGGAACAGTTGCATAGCAAACAGAACACATGCATATATGGATCCACAGTGGCCATTACAATAGCATGCAGGTTACATTGATAGCAACAGGCCACCAGTGATAGTATTTCAACATGGAACATTAATAGAAACACATTTCAATATTTGTTGAACAATAGGACATATGTCCCAACAGTAGGTTTGGTGTAAACATACCCATTGATTTTTGTGTTTAGATTATTGTTGCAGATATGGTGGGGGGAGTGAGAGAGATGTCAATTAACAACTTATATATCCTTGCAGTACTCAACTTTAATGATCATTGCTCTAATAATTACTCTACAGGTATTATTAGAATACCCTATGGCCTTGGTTTGGGCAGTGGTTTGTTTGTACACAGTGTATACTTCAACTGTCTTATAGCTAAATTCTACATCTCTTACCTGGTAGACATGTGGAGGGAATGTTTGTTAACACTACCTGACTGTTTCTACACATATTCTCAGATTCCTAGTTAATATTATGCACATACCGCTCAATCTCTTAATGCACACACTTTGGACAAAGCTTGACAAAATGGGGGTACAAATAGGGGCATATTTTGAATATTGCTCTCATAAACTTGGAGAGTTGCTAGAGTAACATGATTTGTTTTAATATACATTTTCTGAAGGTTTTGAGGTCTGAAAATCAAATGTATGTCATTATTTAGTGACTACAATTCTGAGATCACCCCACTGATTTGCCAGGGGGACAGTGGAACAGGACAAAAATATGAACCAATTATCTAGACATTCTGCAAAAATCTGTACAGTTGAGAGGTATGATTATGCATACAGTGTACTAACACTCCCAGGATTCGAACCATGGCTGTGTCTAATAAAAATACAACAATTTAAGTTTCATCAGAGTGTGCTATTTGGATATTGCTGTTAATTCCTTCAGTGATTTCTGTCTAAGTCTCTATTGGTTGTACAATCTGATCTTGTACTTACAACAGTCATATACAGACATTCCTAGACATTGTTTTATGTAGCACAGTGTGGGTAACAGTGCTTAACACAACATTACTATTCAGAGAATGCAAAACTAAATGCTATACAATACCATAGTAAACACAACCAGTTCAGGATTTACAACTTTATTGCCAGGCAGTTACAGTTTTATTTAAATAGGACCTATATGGGACTATTACTGTCATATTGTCTGGTTTATTCAGTACAACCCATACACAGTTTTTATACTGCCAGTGACTTTCTACTGCTTTATATTTATTTGGTACGATGACTAGAAGCAGAATTGTTACTCACCAGCCTCGCAACGCAGCCTTTGCAACCTACTAGCATGGGCTTCCTGAATCACAGCCTGCTCAGCTGCAGCTGTAAGGGAAATTGAGAAATATTTAGGCATACCTATCCATCACATACACAGGCTGGACATTAGTAAAATGTTATTGGTATGACTACTAAGACACTGCTGGGACATCACCCCTCTGCCTTGCTTCTTGGACCCACTCGTCCAAGAGCTCCCTCTTCCTCCACTTCAAGTCGGTATAGTGGTGCCGGACCTGCTCACCAGTCTGAGGGATACCAGTGGCACTGGTGAGATCATGGACGAGACAGTCCCCAGGCTTCTGCTTTATATTGGGAGCCCTGGTACTGGCCCTGCAGCAGTCTCTCGTCATGGTTTTGTACCAGAAGTCCTACCATGACCTTGAACTCCTGTATGCCCCAGTGCTGCACCTGGAAGTGCATACATTTGCCAACTCCTGCCATACTGCCTACAGTGGGAAGCAGCAACCAGTTATAAGCTGTATTCCCAGCTGTGGGGTTTAAATATGGCCGATTTCCCACCTTTTGCAGTGATTGGTCGGTTTTGAATATGCTAAGCTAAACTATGGGCAAACCTGCTTATCTAAGGTTGGCAGTGCTTAAAGGGGCAGGTTAAGCATTGCTTACCAATGGGCAAATCCACTTAACTGCGCTATTCATTGCTTAGTATTCATATGTACACAATGCTTACACCTAGTCAGCAAAGCTGTGCAATGCTTAGCATTGCTTATTTTTTTATTTTATAAACTATCTGTTGTATGGGATTGATTCATCATTCATTACATATTATAAATTTGCTTACTGTCCCTGACACCCCCCAATATGCTTTCATTACATTTATTCATGTGTGACTATACTGTATGGGGTACTTGTGTTTATATAGGGGTTTCACATCTTTATTAAACTGATACCTCACATCTGGACCTACTACAGTACTCTGGTTAACAAATATATGTTATTTAGTAGCTAATTATAAAAAAAAATGTATGTACTGGTTTCACATGTAAAATACAAATTGGTTATAGTGGGGATCAAACCAGGAATGGCTGCTTGCAAAGCATACACTCTAACTACTACACTATTGCAGTACGTATGTTGGATGCCTCTTGCAGTTTAACTTCATGTGCTGTTTAAGCTGGACTAAGTGTAGCTAAGCAACAGGCACACACACGCAGCTACGCTTAAACTTTATTGCATGTTTTAAAAAAAAATTATTTGTTGTGTTTTTTATTTGTACCCTTCAGCATATCCATGCTAATGCTGAACCTGTTATTCCGTCAACTTTCTGCTGTGTTGGCTTTGTCACCATTCCTTACTCTGATGGGTTGAGAGGTGTGCGCTATGTGCTTATGCTAAATGAGTTATTCTAACAACTTTTGTCTTGGTATGGATGATTGTCCCTTATGACTTTGACCAGATTTGTTATCCTGACGGGATGGGGCTGTTATGAGTGTTCTCGCTCATTTTAAATTGCCGAAAGGCAATTCTGGAATGCAGGGGGCATGTACATTGTGAGAGCTCTGCTCTCAGACACACACCCTTCGCTTGTACATGGAACCATGTCCGTTTTACAGCACGGCAGCATGCCTTTATACATATGCATGGCGCGCTGCTGTGCTGAACTTATTCCTGCATGGCTGCTTGCTGAATCCAGGGGATTGATTCTCAAAATGTCACACTGTTCTGATATTACTACACATAGTTGTTGCCATAACAATCTATTGTTACATAATTATATTAAAATTATATTACAGGTAACTACATTTTTGCACAACTAAAACATTCACGATTAAACATTTTGAAACACTACATAAAGATCAATTTTTGCTAATGGGGGCTTATTCATGTCATCATTTCTCAGCAGGTGAATTTAAATTCATTCAGTGCTTGAGTCTGTGATTTCAGAAGCACATATCTTTATTCATTTATTCATTCTCTGCTCCCTATTTTCTTTCTTTATTTTATCAGGGTTGTAAAGCAGAGAACTAATTCTGGATAGGTGCCAGTACATCACAGAATGCAATACACACATTCAACGACATGCAAGATGCACACACATTTTTGGGCAATTTGGAGGAGTACCAGTTCCTCTTTGGCATATCTTTGGGGTTGGAGGAAAACTGGATTACCTGGTAAAAGCGCACACATAGGGAGGAACTAAACTAGTAAAGAAGCATGTCGACACTGCTATATTACTCTGCTATTGTACATATCTTAAGATTATGAAGAAATGTTATTGATTCATATTTTAACTTCTATCATGCAAAAGTCATATCTGCTTTACTTTGGGAGGTACCCTGGAACACAAGTCTGGTTAAGTGGTTTACTCAGCCAGACATATGCAAGTGGAAATTGAAGAAGTGAATGCTTTGTAGCTAATTTGTCAGAGCAATGGACTAATGAACCAGGAAATTGAGGAAATGAAACCCAAGACTGTATGATGAAGTCTGTTAGCTCAGAGCATTTACTCTCTAAACTACATTGCTGAACCAAGAAGAGCAATCTGATTTAGGAACCACTGCTGTAAAAAATATGTTACTATAATTATTATTGTCATTATACTCTGAGCAAGTCACATAATCAGAACACTGCTCCTGGGCTGAGTCTTGAAAAGGTCCATGGACATCAATGCTCTACCCCACAAAACAAATACAAATGACTAAATAAATAACTTTTATTTTATTTTGCTGAAAGCTTAGAATCAACTCCTTATGACTGGAATGTTGCTCTGTAATTCATTAGTTAAAATAAAAATATAACATCTGAGTTACATAATAGATATAAATGGAGAGTGTGAAATGTTCAAAATAGTTGACACCTGTGACTCAATTTCTCTGTGAGTGTCTGGGGTCACTGGTCTTCTCAGTGATTTCAAGTTTGCTCAGCTAAATCTAAATGGAAATGATTCATGTGCATCACAAAACTGAGAACTCTTATGACAAAGGAAGCTAACTTAAAGGTGCTTCCCTATCTGATCATTCACTCTTGAGTCTGTATTAGCCAGATGGACTACTGGACTCTCATCTAAGGGCTTCATCTTTATTTGCTGCTGCTAACACAAGTGGTCCTTTACTCAAATGATGTCCATCCTTGTGAAATTAACATAGTTTCTTTGGAATGGATTCAGCCACATCAAGTTATCTCCACGTTTGCCCCATAACCACATGAATCATGTCTCACCCTCCACTTCACCTTACAAATGGGTGCCAACCCAAACCCTGCCCCTCTAGCTATCTGTTTGGAAAAGATGCAAACAGATCTATTTGAGGTCTTCCTCCCATTTAGATCAGTTCGTGGAAGACCTCCAGATGCAGTTTTTGTTTGTGAGGGTCTCTCCTGGTCTCAGCTTGTCTGCACTGATGTTTTGCTCTGACAGAATGATGATGCCTGAACAGTCAAACTGAGCTGAGTTGCTACCTACTAGACAATAACAGGAAGTCTGCAATGGTGGTATGATCTGTTACCTCTTGTTTATTTATATGCCATGTCACTGAGTTATTGTCTGTGATAACTTACAGAGGTCTTAGAGACCAGAGATGATTTAAGGCTTTTAGTGCTAAGATTACTGCAGTATCATTTTGTCATTTATATCCTTTTGCATGCTCTTAGAATTCCTCAGACCTTCCACTTTCATCCGTTCTGAAACTCTTCTCCAAACAAAGCTTGAAGAATCTGTTGTGACAGACTAGGACGGAGTCTGAAGGGAGAAGAGGAGGTGTGGATTGAGAAATAGCTTCAACCCACCAAAATAACTCCCTTTGAACAAACTTCTGAACTGAAATCTGAAAGATAAGGGCTGTTGATGCTGAGTCCATACTGATCCGTGGTACCCTTGAATTTTTCTCATGTAAAATCTGGCTAGGTGAATCATGGAAAGGTTTTCCTCAATAGGGGATTTATCTGCCCAGCCTTGAAAAGATTGATCACTAGCCTCCTGCCATTCTAAGAAGCTTGCAGAAGTGAAGTACTTCAGCATCAAACTGCCTTTCATATGGACCACTGCTCAAGCTCCAGGCAGGGTGCATGGAAGCTGCCTTTAAGCTTTGAAAAGCTGGCTGGTTGATCATATCCTTGGCATGGTATAAACCATAAAGCTCAGACTACTGCAACAGTGATCTTAACATAGAATATCTCATTATGATTTCTCAAGATGGATGCCAAGATTTGTCTCTCAAGCTTCACTCTTGAGATTAATTTCTTGGCATCCATGTCATGAATATCTAATAAGATGGCTATAAATGCACACCTGATCATGATCCTCTATATTGTTTCTAAAGTCTGAGATGTGCATTGTCTCACATGTGCTTCTGTTTAGGAAAGTTTGACCTAGAGGCCAAAGACACATTGTGACTTGCAGCAAAAAAGAATCCTAACGCTTAAAACAATATTTTATATATGGATTACCAATACTTAAGACTGACTGCATAAAATCTACACTATAGCAAAACTGTAAAATATCGGCACACAAAATGCTGACAAGATGGAAGTTATACTACGTAAGGGTTTATTCCCTTTCCACACTGTTGTGTGACCTCGGAGTTAGTAAATACAATTAGTAAGGGGTGTGGGGGTGCAGGGGGATTTACCCCTCTGCAAAAATATTGAAAAATGTAACAAAATGTAACCTCCTAGAAATCCATTGAATAATCTGACAAAATCAAATCATATTTTATTTATTTACTTTTTTTTATTTCCAGTTTGATGACCGGGGAAGTCCACTGGGCCCACGGAGCCCGTTTTCATTGGAGGCAAGGGGAGAAAAGCTCCACGATACAAAATACAGTTAAAGATACAGAAATGTATAGTAAAAGCAGTTTCAAATAAAAATACATATCGAAGTGAAAGAAAAAAATATTTGTAATCTTTACACAGAACAAAATATCATGTGGATTTCAAATACACATGCGTTCATTTCAAAGTGAAAGAGAATATTATTTACAATGCTTGCATAGAACAAAATATCATGTGGATTAGCAATTATTAAGAATGGTGTTGTTTTTTTGCAGGGATGCAAGTCCTCCTGCACCCCCCACCCCCTGCTAATTATGTATACCAACTCTAGGGTCATACAGCAGTGGTTAAAGGACATAAACCTTCCTTAGTATAACTTCTGTTTTTTCAGTATTTTGTGTTTAGATATTTTTACTGTGACATTTGGTAATGTCAGTATTATGCAGTCAGTCTTCTGACTGTCGATTAAATTAAGGTTAGATTAAGTGTATGTAACCCATATGTGTGTGTAAGTATGTATATGTGTGTGTGTGTGTGTGTGTGTGTGTGTGTGTGTGTGTGTGTGTGTGTATATATATGTATATATATATATATATATATATATATATATATATATATATATATATATATAGATAGGTAGATAGATATCCTACAGAAAGGTCTCACCGAGACCAACGAATGGTGTCAGAACCATAGTTTTAAGCTCAATGCCAAAAAATGTGTCGTCATCCCCTTTGGGAAAAAAACATTTCCCATAAATTACCACATCGATAGGAGTCCACTGAACACAGAAGGCATTATAAGAGATCTGGGAACACAGGTTGACAGCAACCTCTCTTTTGACCACCACATTGCCACTATGGTCAGAAACTCCTTCTATGTGGCACATCACATTACTAAGGGTTTTGTTTCCAGGAAGAAAGAGGTCATTGTTTCCCTCTACTCTTCCATCATTAGGCCAGTCATCGAGTACAATGCCCCATTTGCCATGTACCTCATTAGACACCTGCAACAACTGGAGAGGCCCCAAAAGTACCTCAAAAAGAGGAGCCTAGGCCATAAACACTTGTCATATACGAACAGACTCAAAAAACTTCAACTATTCTCTGTCTCATATCGCCTACTTAGAGGCGATCTCTACCTGACTTACAAAGCCATGTCTGACCCAGCTCTGTTAGAAATGCCACATCTAAAGAAACCCCAATCCCTGCGCACCACATGCTCCAGAGACCTCAACCTCATTACCACAATCAACAGAACGTGTTGGAGGGACAGGTTCATAACCCAGAGACTGCCTATGCCATGGAATAGACTTCCCATACATGTCAAACAGAGCACCTCACTGGCCCTCTTCAAGAAAAATCTTGATGAGTGGGTGGGAAATAGAAAATTCTCCCCGGGGATCCCTCCAGTGGCTCTACTCAACAGAGGCACTGGGAACTAAGGTCGGGTGGCACGATGCCAGGGGTAATCCTATGAGCTAGGCTTGTAAAGGCTCCAGGGCCAATAGCCTAGTACACACCTATGAACCTATGAACCTATATGCAGAAAAAGACAAAAGGAAGAATTTGTTTATGAAGCATAGAAACAGGGATAAATCATAAACTCTTTCAGGTTGGGAGATGACAGGAGAGTAGGATAACGTGAGATGTAAATGTGAACCACCATACATTTATTTATTTTATTTGTCCTTTGGTAACTAGGAAAGTCCAACTGAGCCAACGGCCCATTTTCAGCACAGGCTCGGGGAGAAAAACTCCACAATAGATTCAAAAACATTTAAACAGTAGTTGATGAGTAATTATATACAAGGGAAAAAGCAATGCAACAGATTAAATGTTTTACAATGAGCTGGAGAGAAAGGCTCCAGAAACCCATATAAAGCACATTTTTACAATTGCTGATACATAAATTATATACAAGGAGAGAAAATCTCCACAACAGATGAAACACAGACAGAAGTACATTTTTAGAATATATCTAGGATAAACTATGATCAAGAATACAATATAAACTGCTAGTAGCAAGACACTTTGCAGAAGTGGATAGCCTATGTCAAGTAAACTAATAGATAGTTTTCAGAACATTGACTATATTTCTAATAATATAAGGAGGTGGGAAGTAAGTGAGCATTCTGTTGCTAAAATAGGTGGAGTAATAGAATGAGCTGAACAGAATTAATGAGCAGGAGATAAAATTAAAGACATGGAGAGAGAAAGAGTTTATTATTAGAGAGTTGAAAATATTATGGAAGGACGTTAAAGAGGAAAATAAATAGTGGAAAATGATGGCTGTACAGGTAGGGGGATCACACATTAATAGTATGGTATCAGTAAAGTGAGAGCTTCTTCTGATGTTCAGACATTACTACCTTGAAAGATATGATGGTGTTAGTGAATTAAGAGTGAGAAAGACATAGGGCCAGATTCAGGAAGCCTCCGTGTAAGAGTTATAACTCTTACACGGAGGCTGTAGTTAAACGGTGTGATGTCAGCATGTCATGCATATGCATGAGGTGCATGAGGCATGCTGAATCACACTGTAACTCTTACACGGTCCATGTAAGAAAGTAGGGGGCGTGTCCGTAGGCTAAGCCCTGCATGCGGACACGCCCCCGTAAGTGTAGAATGGCTGAAAGTAAACAGCCACGAGAGAGGCCATGGAAATGTAAACACACTACACAACACATTCCCCCACAGACCATCAGTGTACAAAGTGAACAGAGGCTATAAAATGAAAATAAAAACTGTTTTATTTTTTTTAACACCCGTAAATGTGTGCTACTGTGTGCGCTGCGTGTGGTGTGCTACTAGTGCAATTGCAGTTAGCAATCAGTGGAAAAGGATATGAGAACTAAATATGCAAAGTAAGCCAAGAAGAAATAGCTTAGCGGTAGAGTTGCCGGCTTAAGAGTAGGCAGGCAGGGTTCGAGCCCACACAACAACCTTTTTTTGTAAATAAGCACTAAAAAAGCCCCTGACAGTATTGTCCAAATGTAAAAGTATACCCTTTTGTAAAATGGAATGAAATGGAGCATATATATTGAAGTAACAAATAATAAAAATAATTAGAAATGTACTGATAGCTAAGCTGCTGTGAGACACAGTGCCCGTAGCTGGGTAGTGTTTAAAAAGCTGCAATCGGTATGCCCGTTGCTAAGCACCGGTTTAACAGACTGATACTGTTTGCAACTAGCTGTGCTTAGCTTAACATGTGTGTCACTAGCCAATTAAGATGTATCCCAGCGCACACCGTTTGCGCGCCGCTCCCACAAGCTAACTGGCAGTGCGCATGCGTTAGCTCCGCGCAAATGAGCGCAGACCTGCTTTTAAGTGCTTAAAAGTGCTTATGGCATGTTTGATTGACAGGTCCTCAACTCATTTCTGTCAGGAAAATTAAAAATCAGTGGTTAGATTCGAACCCAGGATACCATGCACTAGAGTCAAGGTACTAAACCACTAAGCCATGACAGCAATACCTAGAAATTCAGAAATAGCATATATATGGGATAAAATCCAGAATGGAGCATGATAAAGCATTTCCAGTGAAGTAGATACAATTCCAAAATGGCCAATCAGAGAAATGTGCGGGAAAAGCGGCATATATAAGCCCCATAGGCGGGAATACACACCAGAACCGATTGTAGAACAGACCTGCAGTCAGAATGAGTGGCGTAGGTGAGGGACGTTGCTTTCGAGCACAGCGTTGGGGCTTTGAGGAGTCCAGATACATGGTCCGGCTCCTTGTCCATCATCACGAGGCCCAACTCATGCAGGGCCAGGTCTCATGGGGAGCGTACAGGGCGGAGGCATGGGACCAGTTGGCTCATGATCTGACCAGTGCTACTGGCATTCCACGCACTGGTGCGCAGGTCCATCACCACCATGCAGACCTGAAATGGCGTAAGCAAGACCAGTTGACCCAATGGATCCAGGAGGCCCGGGATATGCCCAACGCCCCACTACTGAGTAAGTTACATTTTACTCATGTATGTAAGGATTTCAACTAGCTGATACCATAGAGATGTGTAGTCCAATATTGCCTCCTTTGTATTACAGCTGCAGGTGTCCGCTCTGCGAACCATGAGATGCATGACCGTAGGCTGGCGCGGCTGCGCCACCATGCAGGTTAGTAACCCCATCTAGTACTTGTAAATAAATATTATAGTGTAGCATGTATCAGAACACTGCAGTGTATTGATTAAAAGTAATCCAATGTGCAAGCAAGAATTGAAAGTTTGCAGGTATGGCTGCAACAAGTACATCAGTATGCAAGTGTGACTGGAAAAATAATTTATAGAAATAAATAGTGCTGTAATACAGATGTCCCACCATTAATTAAATGTAGTATAACCTGCAGTAGTCTCCATACAGCTTCAGAATCTGAGGCAGTCACATGTGTGATTTATCCCCTGTTGAAATGCTGAATCATGACAGAAGTGAGGCTGTTGGAAAGTGTTTGAATCACCACAGGTCTAATATGTGAACAAAGCCTAGAAGTACCAACCTGAACTGTGAAGTTGCAGGATGCGTGAGAGTGACAGAAAGGGTCATGTATGAATAAATAAAGTAGTAATAACCCCTGAATATATTAGCCCCAGTGTGTTTCCACAGAACTAAATGCATGTGGGAAGTACAAATTAACATCCCAAACTGATTTCAGTGTGTCTGAATCTGGAATGTCTAGGCCAAAATCTGTATATGGTGATAACAGTAAACAATTTGCAGATAGAATGAATGATTATCTGACAGACTAAACAGCCATAGTTGTCCCCTGTCCTGTCATCAAAGTGTAGCAGGATGATGTATCTGATCAAATTAAAAATAAGTAGGATAGTGATGTATTTGTAACAGGTGTAGCATGACAGTCAAATAAAAATCATTTGGAAACATCAGCCTCAACTTAATTGTGTACCTATTACAAATGTATATCAATGTGTAACTTATGAATGTGTCATCACTTTCTATCTCCACCCAACCCTATAATTCCATATAACAACACCCAATAAATATTGGTATGTGAACATTTAATTAACCATGGACATTTGTCCATTTCAAAAATATATGCATGTCTGTTTGTGCATGTGCCCTGTTCATACCTGCAAATCTGATGGCCTGTTGCCATTAATCAACCCTGCATGTTTGATTGTGTATTTCCGTTCAAATAATGCATGTGATATTGATATGCCCCTTGTTCAATGGTGTTAATATCTGGGTGTTTGTTTAATGGGAATACCAATGCATGCTGTTACAACTAATCTGAATGGAATAATATGCCACTAACCCAAACTAACATAACTACTCACAAACCTAGAACGCTTGGGAAGGCAGGTCCCAGCGGACCCACCTCTCCCACCTCAGCTGGCGACTGCACCTGGCACTAGTGCCCAGGCCGGACCCTCCTCCGGTGGCCCTGTGCCACCTTCGGGTGGAAGCGCTGCAGGGGATGGGGCCCGTCCCCCCTCTGCAAGCGTGGCCGGAGGAGTTTGTCCACTCACCCTCCAAGGTGTCCGGTCTGTGGTGCGAAGGGAGATCCAAGACTCCGTTCTTGGGCCCCTACGCCAGCTCGAGGCTCGTGTGGCACAGCTAATGGACCTGCCCATTGCCCCGCCTACACAGCCCCCAGCACAGCCCCATCCTGGGCTGTGAAGGAACAGTGGCAACTGCCTATGAGTGGGGATATCAGTTCCACTGTTGCCATCTGTGGGCTCATGCGTCTTGGATATCCCAACCTCCGTCCCCCTCAATTGTGTAACCCCCCCACGTGTGTCATACACCGCCCCTGTATGCATCTTGTCTGTCTTGTCTGTTAACCTACCCAACCTACCTCCCCAGCTATACCGACTTCCTTCACCTGACATACCACTCTCACCTGAAAAAAAAAAAAAAGGGCACTCTGTACCCACAAAAAAATTACGCACCATACATAACTGTCCATGTCGCACACATGTCCGCTTGACATTGAAACTGTTAATTACAATTGGCTCTACAACAAACATTAATGTTGTCCTGACACCTCTCTCAGGGGTGGAAGGTTTCAAATGTCTCACCAAAATACATGGAAATGCACAGCTGTTGCTGCTAAAGACATGGGCATCTATGGGCCTTACCTACATCCCTCCTGCAAATCCCACACTTGTTTCCCTACTGTCTTACCCTCTTTGTGACCCCTTTTTCACCACTTTCCTGTCACCCCTTTTTCTTTTCTTTCAAAGAAAATAGCGCGGGTGTGCGCTTGTGTTAGCTGAGCTCACCATCAGAGCGCATGCGTGAGCTCCGCGCAAACGAGAGCAGACCTGGTTTTAAGTGCTTAAAAGTGCCTTTATGGCACTTTGATTGACAGGTCCTGTACTCATTTTGAAAGTCTGGAAAGAAAAATAAATTCCTACTGCCAGTCTCAAACCCAGGACCTTGGTAACATTAGTCTGTATGACCTACCACTAAGCCATGACTGCCATACAAGAGCATAGTGCTAAAATAAATATAACATGTAATAGTAGGAATCAATATAAAGGCAATATAGGAGGTGTACTACCCAATACATTTCAGGTAGAGTTTTAATGGCCAAATTACTGGATTCCCACACTAGTTCAGTGTTAACAGAAACAGCCCTACTAATTGTTCGCTTGTACATAACAATGTAAGGTAATGTACACATAAGAAGATATGTAAATGTACACATACATATATATAAATATATGGTAATACATATGAAATATAGTTGTAGGTGTCAGTATCCATACACACAAACTACAGGAGATAGTGAAGATAAATGTAGCAGCCAGAATCTGCAACACAGCCTGACCCCTCTGAGACCCACTAACCCTTTTAACTGCTTAAAGGTGGCTTCAGCACTTTGATTGACAGGTCCTGTACTCATTTTGAAGGTTTGGAAAGAAAAATAAAGTCCCACTGCCAGTCTCAAACCCAGGACCTTGGTAACACTAGTCTGTATGACCTACCACTAAGCCATGACTACCACATGAGATCATCGTGCTAAAATAAATATAACATGTAATAGTAGGACTCAATATAAAGGCAATATAGGAGGTGTACTACCGAATGCATTTCAGGTAGAGTTTTAATGGCCAAATTACTGGATTCCCACACTAGTTCAGTGTTAACAGAAACAGCCCTACTAATTGTTCGCTTGTACATAATAATGTAAGGTACACATAAGAAGGTATGTAAATGTACACATACATATATATAAATATATAGTAATACATATGAAATATAGTTGTAGGTGTCAGTATCCATACACACTCACTACAGGAGACAGTGAAGATAAATGCAGCAGCCAGAATCTGCAACACAGCCTGACTCCTGTGAGACCTACTAACCCCTTAACTGCTGGAAGGTGCCTCCAGCACTTTGATTGATAGACCCTGTACTCAATTTGAAAGCAAAATACAAGCATACTAGTAGGCCCTACCACAAGACCATTGTAACACTAGTCTGTATGACCTACCAGCAAGACATGACTCTCATACAGGAATATAGTGCTAAATAAGTGGAACATGTAATAGTAGGAATGAAGATAAAAGCAATATAGTATGTGTACTACCCTAAGCATGTCAGACAGACCTTCACTGTCCCAATTACTGGATTCCCATACTAGTGTGTGTTAACAGAAACAGCCCTGAAAATTGTTAGCTTGTACCCAATATTGTCAGCTATTGTACATATATGACAGTATGTATATGTACACATATGTATATATAGCAATACATAATAAATATAGTTGTGGGTGTCAGTATGCATACACACTCACTACAGGGAACAGGTGGGAGAAATGCAGCAACCTGAATTCACAACACAGCATGAAGCATGAGAGATGTACTAACCTTCACACTCACAGAACATTTTCCAACAGCATACCAGCATGGTCCACGCCCTACAATCTGAAAGGGCAACGCCTATCTCACATACCTTTTTATAGCACTGTCCTGAAATCACAGTGAGACATGCAATCAGTACACAACTGGCTGTATGCAATTAGCCATTGCTGCCTTACAATTGGTGCAGAGGCCATCACATGGGCCTATGCAGATACCTACAAAAGCATTCAGTACCCACACTCCACACATGCAATACAATCATTGCACAAACCTGAGAAAGAGAGAGAGAGAAACAGAAATACGAAAATAAACAGACTGACAGCAGCAAAACCAGCAGCAGCAGCAGAAAACTGCAAGCAGCAAGCAGCATCACTGATACAGCAACAGCTGCCACAAACACAGGTAATGCAAAGTAGCAGGTTAATACTGTGTTTACTGTGACACCTCCAAATGTATCATAGTTCACTATCTATAGGTATGTCCATGAGATAGGTTGTGTGTACATAGTCCTGAAATATATACATATGTAATATTGCTGTACATGTTGCCCATACTTAAAACTTCCATAGCTTAGAACACAAGGCCAGTTGTGCATATGATGCAGTAGTTACCAGGGTCAGTAGAGGTTACTCCTCATTGGTGTGGGACCACTGTGTATGTATGGCACTGTTCAGGTACATATCCCGTAGTATGGCCAGGGATTAATATCAGTCTGTCACGTGGTGCTATGTCCTCCAGGGGTGAATGTAGCACACATCCAGGGATACCATTTCATAACAGTCATGCTATGTGTTCTGCAATGATGAGGGTGGCTCTCACCTGGACATGTGAGAGGATAGGGAGGTTACAGTCATCTGGGATAACTAATACCACATGTGTAGGAGAATGGGGGGGGTACCTGCACCTAAACTGTCTGCAACAATGTTGCCAATATCTGTGCATTTGGTGAATGTGAAGCATCTTAACACTGCTGACCACAGATGCCTTGCCATCATGTGAATCTGCCCTGTGCTGCAGTAGCCTCCTACTATTGTTATACAATGTGCCTGTATCTGTAGTCCACTGGACAGGATTAATAAGTGGTGTGCAGGTGTTCTGGGTTAGATATGTGTGTGCACAGTACATGCAGTATGTGGGATGTCTGCGGTAAGCATATGCAAAGGGGCCGGCGGTGTGTGTTGTTGCCTCCACTGGCCCAATGGGCTGCATGGATAGCATCGCTGTCATAACTAGTGAATAACTGTGTAATTACATGCATACATAGCAAAGTAGTGTACTGTGCTTGTGGTGTTGTTCGGATATGTATATCCAGGCTGAGTAATGTGTGTCCACATCACAGGGTTGGATGGCAACACACATCCAGTATGTAGGGATGAACACCCAGAGTGTGTCAGACGTGTCGCCTGTGCAGACATATCTGTCCATTACCTGTGCATCCCCCACAACACACACACATGCAACATATGGCAGAAGTACTATAGCAGTGCACACATGTTCATAGGCTCATACTAGGCTATTTTCCCTAGGGCATTGGTAAGCCTAGTAGAATGTGTTTGTCTTCCGCCACCCAATTACAAGTTATGCTGCTATGCCCTTGTCCGACGTTAGTATACTGTGCCTCTGTCTAACAGTGACATAGAAGTGATACCTGGGGTACAACTATGATCTCCATCCACTCATCCAGATTCCTATGGAAGAGAGTCAATGAGGGACTCTGCCTAACCTGTAGTGTGAGCTCATTACAGAGTGAAGGGAGCCTCTTGGTTAGGAATATGCCCCTCCAGCATGTCCATGTATGTCAGTGCTGAGGCCCAGGTCTCCTGAGCATGTGGCTGTATGGGACTCTGATTGCCTGAGGTGCAGCATGTTCATTACCGCTGGGTAGGACATGGCTGTATATGGCACGCACAGATTGCCTCTGAACAGGCAGTATGCCACAGAGTCCAGCTGGATCTCCTTTACCTGGGCAGCATATGACATCTGTTTGAGCCATTGCATCCTCTTGATGAGGTACTGTTGTCCTGTACCAGTTGCTGTAGGTGTCTGGTTAGGTACATCCCAAAAGGTGCATTGTACACAATTATAGGCCTGATGATGGATGAGTAAAGAGGCACAATGACCTCCCCTGCCATACATGTGAATCCCTCATGATTAGCTGGGCTATATAACATGTCTTTCAATCCACGTTGACCATGTGGTTGACAAATGACAGACCGCTACCATGTTTCTTCCCCAGGTCCCCAACTACGTCTTCTGTACTCAATGGCCTAACACCTATGTTGTACTTTGCCACCAATGTGGAGGCGTGGGAATCTGCATTGAATACTGATACTCCCCCTCCCTTGTTCAAGTGTTGGGGCCGACAAGAATGGTAACAGCTATAACTTGGTAGTACTGGTGTGCTCCTGTGAAACCAGAAACAGGTTTATGTTACTGCACAGATATCGATGTCCAGAATGCTAAGCAGGGTTTTGAGTGCGTGCATCCTGAGGTCTAGACTTCCGGTGTTGAGTAGCATCACTCTTACTTCCTCATCCTTTGTGACACAAATGGATGTGGGTTTGCCGTATGAGCCTTGCCTAATACAGGCACTATGGGTGTAGCAAGAGGCTCCGCCAAATTCCAATAGGACAGGGGTGACAGGTGCAAGTTGTCCCTAGCAAAGCATACCACCCCAAGATGGCAGGCATTGGCACACCTGTGAATGACACCAGTATGTCAGTCAATTGATGGAAGGGATCATCGTGCCTTGATATTGTGGCATTGTTCTTGGTGAGGGTAGGGTGCTACTCAAGGTCAGGGTCAAACTGTCTTGGGCTACGTGCTCAGAGAGCTCTGTACTGTCTCATGTCATGTAGTCCAGGGAGGTATGTGTCATGTCATTCACACCAGCATGGACATTGACTGAGTCATACCTGTACTTGCCTTGGGGTTACCTGAGTGTTTGTGTTATGTGGCAGGTCATAGTGCCCGACAGGCTGCACACCGTTACCCTCACCTCGTTAAGCCTGGTGAACGTGATGTTAGTGTGCCTGATGATAGAGGCACCTAGTACAGGTGTATGAGGTGTGTTGTTTACTGTTAATGGCTGTGAGTGTTCAGCACATTGGCTTTGTGTGATATGTGTTGCACGTGTTCGTTTCCGTGGTAGTGGTTGCCTGACTGTCTGCTTAGGAGGTCTCTGCTGCCTAGGCAGACCCGTAGTCCGAGTCTACAAGTATGTTCATGTGTGATCATGTGTTAGTTCTGCTGTCGTGGTAGGTCTATGTGAGACTGGAAGTGTAGTGAGTGTGGTTTCCCTCGCCACCTGACTGGTTATGGCGGTATTGAGTAGACAGAGCCTAGCCTCCAGTTTGGTATATGGTTGCATCACTCACATGACTTTGAATTTGTTGTTAGGAGGAGGGGGTTGTCTGTGTACATGCAGCTGTTCTAACATTGTCTCTGGAGTACCACACTCACCAGCTGGACTGGGGAGGGAACTGACAACTGACCTCTGGACATGCTAGAATACTATTGTGAATTCCGTAATAATTGAAAACAAGGTCCAGTGGGGAGTGAGGGTGTACTGATATTACCTACAACTGCTGACTGATATAAAAGCATCAGTGAGCAAGTGCCAGGTAACCTAAGTGCAATGCGTCACAATTAAGTAAATGCAACAATGACAAGCAGTCACTTGCTGTCATGTGTAACATGGAAGTACGTACAGTAAGCAATGCAGATATCAGTAGTGAGTCACAGACGTGTTGAGAAGCTGTGTATTATATGGAAGTAGCATACCAGTGAAATAACAAGCTAACAAATAACAAGCATATAAACAAAGGTAGATCCAGGAGGCCTGGATGTAGTGTTTGCTACAGCAAACAAAGTGTAGCAATGTCAGTAAGATACAGCTCAGATATGCAGGCACTATAAACCTGAAACCAGATGTCCCCAGCTATGAATGGCAGAGTACAGCCTATTGTCACACACGAGTGCAGACCACAAACCTTGTTAATGTTAAATAACTGGCCTGAAGGCCAACTGCCTATACCAGAACTAATACACTTGTACACTGGGCCCTCAATCAGCAGTTCCCAACTTCAATGGATGAAAGATATGTGTCCTGCCACCACAGTGCTTGCCACAAACCTCCCTAATGTAAAACAACTGGTCTGAAGGCCAAGTGCTTAGTCCAAATGACTTAGAATGATAGCTACACTGTAATCAAGTTACAACCAAGCAGTAATAAATACAATTTAATACTCCCTGTATAGAATGTGTACCATGTATTGCTGAGATACTATGCTGATAACCTGTTTGTGTACCTTTCCAGATCAACATGGCTCCAAAAAGGAACCCAGCATATTCTGCTGCAGAGGATGACGTGATTCACCAGAGCCTGGTGCGTGACTATGCCATCCTGTTCTCACGCACCACCCAGAATCAGCAGGAGAGGTCTGCACTGTGGCAAAACCTAGTTAGCAGGATAAATGATGTTGGCATGCATGATAGGACATATGAGCAGGTGAGACATCACTGCATTGATTTGATTAGAAATGTCCACCAGCGTGCTGCAGATATCCGCAGGCAACAGGTTGCCACAGGTGGGGGGGGCACACATCCCCCCCCACCAGACAGGAGGGGCTACTGCTAAGTGTTGTGGATCCAGCCCCAGAACAACAACAGCAACAGTCATGCATCATGATGGAGGTTGGATCCACACAGCAGCAAGACACCGAGCATGCAGGTAAGATGCCATATTTATTTATTGTTATTACTTTTACATTTGTTGACCAAGATAGTCTAGCTGGATATATGTCCACTTTCAGTAGAGGCCTGGGGAGAAAAGCTCCACACATAACATGATAAAGGCAGACAGACAAGTTGTTAATACAGACAGCCAACATAATAGAAATATACACCAGCCTGTTAATTAAATCAACATACATTTAAGGAACTCAAACAGTTTAGAGTCATACACAATGTACTGTCGGTTTCAAAGCAATTCTACCTAAAGCATAACGGTTATGCAATAAGGCAAAAGCCATATAGATAATACTTAGGGCTCAGAAGGGTAGAGAAGTAGAAGGAGTATGAAAGATAAAATAATAGGGAAGAGGCAGGAGTCATGAAGGGAAGTGAGGAAAAGAAGGAAGACAGTCAAGAGGAGGTGGGAGGGATGGAGAAGTAGGTCAGAGCATAGAAGGACATCAAGGTGAAAGAAACAGGGTAGAAGCTAGTTTCTATGCACAATGAGGGGTTAAAGGTAAAGAGAGGGTGGGGAGAGGGACGTTAGCCTGGAGTCCAACAAGAACAAAGCCAGTGGTTTTGGAAGTACAGTTTGAGTTGTCGTTTGAAGAGAGGTAAGGGTGAGATTAGAGTTAACTCCTGGTATGTACATATGACTGTTCTGTACACTGTTACTTCATGCACGCATAAGGTGTGCATGTGGTATGTATACGTCATCATGATATGTAATTGTGCATGTGTGATACAGACATTATGAGCAGCTGATGTGTATAAGGGAACTAGTGTACTACTGTACTGTATCATGTGCAAAACAAATGGCACACTTGTGCCCACTGACATTACTCTCTTCACACTTCCAGGTCCCTCCCATCTAGCAACGAGGCAGGCCATACATGCTGGTGAGTGTTTTTAACATTACCTGAAAAACAATTTATAATACTAGTAAGAGTAGTCTAACTCTGTAGTAGACATGCTGGTGAATGTGTTAATAATACCTGTAATACCCAGTTGTACTAAATTAAGCGTAGTGTAACACGGTACTGATGTGTGTGTTTACTGTGGGGTGTGCATGTGTGCGAGTGTGCCTGTGCCCATGTGTGCATGTGTGTTAGTGTCCATGAGTGCATGTGTCCATTTCTGAATGTGTGCATTAGTATTGAAGTGCATCTCTGTCAAATATGTGTTGAGACTGTAATCTGTGTTCCCTGTTTTCCTCCTGTAGGTTCTGGTGCTGCTCTGGTGACCTGCAGCAGGGAACCTGAATCTTGTGCCCCAGGTACTGATGATGATGAAATGTCTGTAATGGTGCAGGAAGGTGTGTCTGGGTCCACCATTGGTCAGCCAATTGACAGTACACAGCTGTCAACCCCGTCAATGCGCACAGTCATCCTGCCGTTACATCCTTTGTCACCATTGTCCCTAGGTGATGGACAGTCTGCAGTGGGCATAGATCAGGGTAATGTGGTACCTGTGGTACATGCATCCCCACAAGGCAGCCATGAGCAGGGTCCTCCAATGGTACCACGCAGACAGTCGCCCATGGGTTGTCGTGGGGGCATCCGTGGCCGTACTGCCTCTGGCCGACGTGCCCAAGGAGGTATGTCAACCTCCACTATGTTTCGAACTGTCATGCAGGCACAGGCATGTATGGAAAGGTACACCAGACAGGGTCTGAGGGAGCTGAGAGCATGTCGTACAGCCATGACAGACGGCATGCGTGACGTTGCGAATGCTATCCGTAACTTCACAGATGTCGTTGACAGACGTTGTGGGGGCATAGAACAGCTGCTCCACAACCAGATGTCCATGGGCCAGGGCAATGGTGTGCGTTTGCGATGTCGACGTGGCTGTATGCCAGCAACAGCGCCAGCTGGCAGTGGCCGTGGACGACAACAGGCCCACTCACGCACCTCAAGTGCCAGCACCAGCCCCAGCACTGCTGGGTCTGTGCTGTCATCTGGACGCCCCAGGAGACCACGTGCACGTGGTTCTGGACAGTCCCAACAGGGAACTGTGTCCAGTCAACACACCCCTGCTTCTGATGACAGTACCCAGTCTGGGTTAGTACCGGATACGGCCCGTAGCACCCCTGCCAGGCACAGGTACTGTGTCCGTGCCCACAGGCACTGATCTGGATGACCTGACAGGTGCAGTCTGTGGCTGTCCACAAAACCCTGTATATGGCAGCCATTATGTGGGACTGTGTGCGTGCTTACACACATGCAGAAACCTAACACCTAGGGCAAACACATACACACACACACTGCACCAACACTGGTCCACTCTGTACTGCTGCCCCTCACAAACACACATACACACACATGTCAATTGGTGTCACCAGTGGCTGGCTTGGGCATACCTAACCCACACCCTGTGCATATGATGACACTGTGCCACCTCCTGCATACTACAACATTGGTGCAGGAAAAGGTAAACACGTTGCTGACGCACAGGGTGACTACATAGATGTGTATAAGTAGTAACATGTTTGTAACTGTTCACTGTTCCAGTATGATTGTGTGTATATCCCAGCAGTCCTGCTGCAGTAACTGTATGAATGTCCTCAATTGTTATCTGCACCCATACTACTTACCAAAGTGTACCAGCTGCACACCATCACATGCTAACATTGACCATGGGAATGCATCATGTGCTGTTATGTAGAATCAGCTATATGTATCTGTTCTGTCACACATGCATTTATACACACCCTGCTACCCACACACATGCACACGCTCACCTGCCATTCCCATTATTTATTACCCTACATGAGTAGATGTCGATACATGACAGGTACACATTTGAGAAGTGCACTATGTTGTTTACTACTGACTTCCTCTTCTCTACCTGTACTCACAGGGTGCAGGCAACCTCATCACTTCAAAGATGTAATGTGCATCAGGTACTGTGGTACCCTGATTGCCACATCAAACATGTTTCCCATATGGAAATGCACACACAGACACATCCCACATCCACACACTTGCCACATTCAGGCTTCAAAACACTATCTAGGTATATTCTGGTACATGTGCGTGTTACAGTAGCATGTAACACTATACTGAGTACTGGCAGTTGTCTGTTGTCATGTTGTTTGTATAGAATAAAAGAATTGTTTGATTATCCTACTTCGTTTTGTGGACATTACTTGAAGAAGTGTTACCTTACATGTGTTATTGGTACCACCACCTTCTCTTTTGTAGTTTTGTTTGTATAAGGTGCTGTCAACATCACTGCTTGTTAAGGGTAATGAGCACCCTCCAGTGCATAGCCCCATGTGGCAAAAGCCACATCCCACCCCCATCATTGTGCACACACACTAACCCCACCCACAGTAAAATGCATACTTTCCATTTGCAAGATTCAAACCCATACCTAACTGTGTTATGACAGTAGAAACAGACACATTAGCAGAGTGTGCTATTTGCAGTAGTTGGGGAAATCTTTTCTAATGCTGTACTTAGAGGGTGCTGACATCATCTGTGTGTAGGAGGAGGGATGTGCACCCTGTAGTGTGTTCTCCCAGTTGGCAAAAGGCACTTATCCCTCCCAGCATAGTGCACACACATAAACCCCACTCATACTAACACACATACATTCCCTTTGCAGGATTCAAACCCCTACCTAACTATGTTATGACACTGGAAAAAGACGCATTAGCGGAGCGTGCTATGCGAATTACTGGAGGATTTTAATACAGGTAATATAGTTATAGAGCCCTGACATCATCAGTGTTTCAAAATGGGGATCTGCATCCTGTACTGTACTGTCACAGTTTCTAATAGGGGCATTTCCCACACACACATCGATGTGTTCGAGGTTTGCATTTGTGGGGGATCCAGTACTCCAATGTTATTAGTATATGGTTTGATTGCAACAATGAGGAATATACTCCCAGTGGTGAGCATTTTGTATTCATGTTTGTGATGATCAGGTCTAGTATATCTGCCCATCTTGTGGGAAGGTTGGTTACCTGTTCCATAGCTAAAGAATGTCTGATCTATGGGAACCCTAGAGCTTGGGTATTGTGGCTTGTGTAATGTTCACAGTCTATGTTTGGGTAGCTGATGTCACCCAGTATGATGGTGTTTGCAGAGAAATCTATACTCTCCTGTGTCAGCATGAAGGCTGTGTGGGAGTCCTGAGTTTGAGAGGGTGCTGTAAGAGCTCCTCTGTGTCTCTTTCCATGTGGTCCAGGGAGGTACATCTCAGGTTGTTTGCACCAGCATGGACAATGACTGCCTCATAGTTGTACTTGCTGTGGAGTGACCTGTGTGCCTGTGTTATGTGGCACATTCTATCACCCGACAGGTAGCTAAATGTGACCCTCACCTTGCTCTGTCTGGAGGGCGGCACGTCTGTCAACAGGTCATGTCAAGCAAGTTCACACCCCTCATAAATGATGTGGAAACCTTCAAAGGCCCCAGGCCTGTTGAAAATATGGACCAGACTGCAGATACCTGTATAAAGGCATTCTATGGACACATTCAGGAATGCATGGATCATGACACCACATATGAAAGCATGACCCAATTCTCCAAAGGCAGATGTCCTGGGTGCCGGACACAAGCCATACACACACTATACAATAGAAGGATGACACCACTACATGATACAACAACCTCCCAAAATGTGAAGGCACCACTGATGAGTATTGGAAGACAACTACAGGCACCCATACGATTGTCTAAGGCCATCTTTGAGAGAAGATTCCACAAGCCACTGAGGATAATCACAAGGCTGTCTGTAGTTATGTTAGGAACCTGGGTGGTACTACCCAGATATGCTCAGAGGTAATCCAAGATGTCACACAAAATACAAAACACACAGACATTGCCATCATCCTAGTGGACAGGTTCACTGCTGCCTTCTCCCCCCCACCACACCAAAAGGGCAAATATGTCTTGCGGCAGAGTGCTGCCCCCCCCTGACATCACAGATGCTCAGGTAAGAGATGCCCTTCCCAAAGCAATAAACACTGCATCAATGGGACCAGACAGTGTCCCAGGCTGTGTCCTACATGAACCACAAGAAGAGCTACACCCAGACATAACACCACTGTTCAATCCCAGACTTACTACGCGATATGTGGCCAGAGAGTGGTGTACAGCAACATAGGTTCATAGGTTCATAAGTTCATACTAGGCTATCTGCCCAAGGGCATTTATAAGCCTAGCCCATAGTTATTTGGCTTTCGCCACCCCTTTAGTTTGAATAAAACTATGCCTATTATTTTGCTGTGCCTCTGTCAAGCAGTGACACTGAAGTAATCCCTGGGGTATATCTGCGATCTTCCATCCATTGGTCAAGATTCCTCTTGAACAAGGCCAGCGAGGTGCTCTGCCTCACATGTACCGGGATTTTGTTCCACAGCATAGGGAGTCTTTGGGTGATGAATCTGTCCCTCCAGCACGTTCTATTAATAACCGTGTCAAGGTTTAAGTCTCCGCCCTTGTGGTTCTCTTGGGATCTAGATTTTTGAGGTGAAGCATATTCATCAAATCTGGGTTTGACATGGCCTTATATGTCAGGCACAGGTCACCTCTGAGCAAGCGGTATGAGACTGAATAGAGCTGGAGTTCTTTCAGTCGGGCAGCATAAGACATATTTTGAGACCCTTTATCCTTTTGGTGAGGAACTTTTGGGGCCTTTCCAGCTGCTGCAGGTGTCGGGTCAGATACATTCCAAATGAGGCATTGTACTCAATCATAGGTCTAATGAGTGATGAGTACAGGGGGATGATGACCTCCCTTGATCTAGATGTGAATCCCTTCATGATCAGGTGGGCAATGTAGAAGGTTTTCCTAACTACTTTAGCAACATGAGTGTCAAACGAAAGGCTACTGTCAACCTGGGTCCCCAGATCCCTGATGACTTCTTCTGTGCTCAGTGGATTGCCACCTATATGGTAGCTAGGGGTAACCTTGTTTTTCCCGAAGGGTATGACTATGCATTTCTTGGCATTTAACTTTAGGCCATGGCTCTGGCACCAGTTATCCGTTTCTGTGAGGCCCTTCTGAAGGATATCTGTGTCAGATGTGTTTCGACTATGGCGCCCAGTTTGCAGTCATCTGCAAACTTTGTCAGCCATAACCCTCCCGTGCTTGCTTGTACTTCAGAAAAGTAGATGCCGAACAAGAGTGGACCCAGGACTGAGCCCTGTGGGACACCACTTGTGACAGGCTTTGAGTCTGACATGGCTCCAGCAACTCTGACCCTATGGGTTCTGTCACTTAGCCAGTTTGCAACCCATCTTGTGATGTATGGGTTTACATTCAAGCTGATGAGTTTTCGATGATACCTGAGTGGGGTATTGTGTTGAAGGCCTTTGCCAGGTCAAGGTAGGCTGTATGGACTGCCTTTCCCTCATCAATGGCCTTGGTGACTGTCTCAAAAAGTCAACCAAGTTTAAAAGGCATGATCTGCCTTTGACAAAGCCAAACTGGGTTGGATCCAAAGTCTGCAAGTTCCTATGTCTTTATTTATGAGTTCCATTATGATCTCTCCATGGCTTTGCAGATAAGGCTTGTCAAGCTAATGGGACGGTAATTTCCAGGGTCAGTGGAGGCACCGCTTGTGAAGTGGGACCACAGTCGCCGTGCGCCACTCCTTGATGCGTATCCTGAGGTGAGGCTAAGATTAAACAGCTGTCCTAACTGCGGGTTTAATTCCTCATTGAGTTCGTGGAGCACACAGCCGGGGACACCATCCGGTCCCATGGATGCTGTGTTTTTGCTTTGGAGAGAGCAGTTCTCACCTGGGCGTTGGAGATGTTTGGGGGCTACAATCCTCTGGTATAGATATCTCTCCTTTGGGGAGGGGGAGAAGTTTGCACTGAACCTGTCAGCCAGTATGTTGGCAATGTGTGTAGGTTCAGTAATCTTCACATCATTTTGAACTAATTCTGAGCATATCTGGGAGTTTCCTCCTAGGTTTCTAACATAGCTAAAGAAGGCCTTATGATTGTCTTTTGAGTCCTTGGCGATTTTTCTCTCAAAATTTGCCTTGGTTGATTTTATGAGAGCTCTTAGTTTTTTACTTATAATGATCAAAGGTGTCTTACCTTTCAAGGATTTTGCTCTATCTTGTAGTAGCTTCCTCCTTTTGTTGTAGAGCTTGTTTATGGCTGGGGTCCACCAGACTGGACGCTTGCCTTTGGTACAAAGAGTCTTAGTTTTGTTTGGGATTGCCTGATCCATGCAGTCCTGTAGGTGCTTGTAGAAGGCATTTGTAAGTGATTCAGCGGTTTGAGTAATGCTTACCACTGGCTCAGGGGCCTTAAAGGAGACCACACTAGTTTTTAGAAGTGTGAAGTCGGCTTTTGAGAAGTTTTTCACTGTGGTCTTTTTTATTTCAGGTGGGGGCGGGATGAGGACCTCCAGCGAGATTAGTTTATGATCTGATCTCACCAGTGAGGGGTATACTTCTGGTGTTGAACATTGTGATCCCATGTTCGTGATGATGAGATCAAGTATGTTTTCTCCTCTTGTGGGGATGGTGACTTGTTGTTCCATGGCATTTGAGTTTATGAACTCCAGGAACCTTTGGGCTAGAGTGTTTGGGCTTGAGTAGTGTTCCCAGTCTATATTAGGGTAGTTGAAGTCACCTAGTATGATGGTGTTTGGAGATACATTTATCCCTCCAATGTTTTCAGGAAGGCCATGTGAGGTTCCTGAGTTTGAGAGGGTGGCCTGTAACATGCTACAAATTGCAGAGCAGTCTTGCCTATGGTTAATTGCACCTGGATGGTCTCCGATGCATCGTGCGTTGCCACCAACCTTGAGGTGTGGGTGTCCTTTATGAATATGGACACCCCCCCCCTCCTTTCTTAGTGTTGTCCGAATTTTGGGGCCGAACGCATGATATGAGGTGAAACCTGATAGTGCTGGGGTGCTCTCAGGAGCCTTGAACCAGGTTTCTGTCACAGCACAGACATCGATGTTCTCCATACTGAGAAGGGCCTCAGTGTGCATCTTGAGATTGAAACTTCTGGCATTGAGCAGCATTACCCTTAGTTTTTTCCTTTTTTGTGTTCTAGGGTGGTAGGTTTAGAATTTGAGCCTTGCCTAAAAAGGCACTATGGGGTGGCAAGAGCCTTTGCCAATATCCGAAGCCTAGGGGTGACAGGTGCAAGCCGTCCCTTGTGAAGCAGCGTGGCTTGTCCAGCATGTCATCCCAGGCAGACAGACATTGGATCCCCTTTGAATGACACCAGAATTTAAGCCAATTATTAAAGCTGATCATCTTATCACTGTATTGTGGCATCATTCTAGGTGAAGGTAGGATACTGCTCAAGGTCAGGGTCATACCTGCCTGGGCTACATAATCAGAGAGCTCCTCAATGTCTCTTTTCATGTAGTCCAAGGAGGTACGTCTCAGGTCGTTGACACCAGCGTGGACAATGACTGAGTCGTACTTGTACCTGCTGTTGAGAGTCCTGAGTGCTTGCGTTATGAGGCGGATTCTAGCGCCCGACAGGCAGCTTACTGTGACCTTCTCCTTAGTCTGGTGAGTGGGATGTCAGTGTGTCTGACTATGGAGTCACCTATGACAAGTATGTTTGGTGTTGTATTTGGCCTTAAGGGCAGTGACTGCTTTGCACACTGATTTTGTTGTTTATGTGTTGTTTGTGTGGTGTATTGAGTTTGCAGTTGCTTGGGTGTCTGCTTTGGAGGCCTCTGCTGTTTAGGTAAATTTTTACTCAGAGCCTCCGAGTATGTCTTAGTGTGTTTATGTGTTTGATTCAGTGGTGTGGTTGAGTTATGTGAGACTGGTATTGTGGTGTGTGTAGTTGCCTTCTCCTCCTGCCTGGTCTTGCCAGTCCTGAGTTGAGAGAGCTCAGCCTCCAGTCTGGCTAAATAGCTGCATCTCTCACAAGTGTTAGTGTTACATGGGAGGAGGAGAGGGTTGTCTGTGTACATGAGGCAATTGTAACATTGTCTCAGAATTCCCAGATTCACCAGCTGGGCAGGAGAGGACGCCAGCATCTGACCCTTCGACATGCTAGAAAGAATTATGAGTTGGTATGAGACAGAAAAGTAGTGGGCTTAGCAGGGAAGTGGGCACTCCTGGGGGTTTTGCTAGTGAGAGATTTGTATAATATAGGAGTGCTTGACCTGCAAAGAGAATGCTTATAAGACAAGGGATATGCTTATAAGACAAGTGCTGAGCTTTTTGAGAAGAAAAAGCTATTTGGAACAAGTGCTGCACTTTTTAGTGTAGGTGTAAACTGTTTAGGTTCCTAACAGAGCAGTTCTAAGGGAAAATTTGAAGAATAGACTTTCTGGAGCCAGAAAGAGTTTAACCTTGTTTAACCGGCGCTGCCCGATGCTGCTCTAGTGGCAACTCTGCTTAACAAGGCTAAAGCACGTTAAAGCGTGCTTGATAGCAGGGGCTGGAAAGAAGCAGGAATAGACCCAAAAGGGACAATAAAACTACAGTTTCAAGTCAGTAACCACCTCTACGGGGGGCAGGGAAGCTGCTCAATGTTAGTCACTGCCACTGATCAACAGAGAGACCCTCCCTCAGCCCAAGCAAAAATGGCCTCACAGAAACTTTCAAACAGTGGTCCCTCTACATTCAGGTGGTGCCTTCACGGATCCTGGACACTATTCGCCCCATATGTCTGACTAGCTTTGTCTGCAAAGCTATGGCAAGGATCATCATGAACCTCACATATCTAGATATTGTGTACCTACAGACATGTCACCATACACAGTTTGGCTTTGTTAATGGCAGATCCTGCCTCTCAAACCTGTTTGATTTCTTTGGAACAGTCACCAAGGCCACTGTCAAGGGGAAGGAGGTCTACACAGCCTACCTGGACCTTGCATAAGCCTTTGATACCATACCCCACTTGTGCATTCTAGGGAAGCTCACCAGTGTACATATTGACCCCTATGTCACTATGGTTATTGCACAGTGGCTCAAGGGCAGAACACACATGGCTAGACTTGCTGGAGCCATGTCAGCCTCCAACCTGGTACAAGTGGTGTCCCACAAGGCTCAGCCCTGGGAGCTGTCATGTTCATTATATATTTATCATAGGTACAGGCCAACATGGAAGTACTGTGGCTGAGCAAGTCGCAGGTGACTGCAAACCGGACACCATAATCAACTCTCCAGCTAACACACACATCCTCCAAAAGGGCCTCTTGCAAACACACGACTTTTGCCACAGCCATGGCCTCAAGGTGAATGACAGAAAGCGTATAGTCATCCCCTTTGTCAAACACAAAGTGACCACAAAGTACCACATATGTGTTAATCCATTAAGTGCAGACAAAGGAATTGTGGACCTTGGGGTACACAGGTTGATAGCATTCTACCATTTGACAACAACATGGACAAAGTGGTTATGTAAGCATGTTATATGGGCCACATCATCATGATGGGATCCACATGTAGATCAGGGGAGGACATTGTGCCCCTTTACTCATCCCTCATCATGCCCATAATTGACTATGATGAACCTGTCGGCATGCACCTTACCAGACACCTGCAGCAACTGCAGATACCACATACGTACCTTGACAGGAGGATCAAAGGGCTCAAACAGATGCCACATACTGACTGGTTAAAGAAACAGCAGCTCTACTCAGTGGCATACTGCCTCTCCATAGGCAATCTGTGCCTGACATATAAAGCCATGTCAAACCCTCACTTAATGGCCATGCTGCACCTAAGAATATCCAGATCCCATCAGGATACACGCTGGAAAGACTTGAACCTCAGGAGTGATATACATAGGACATGCTGGAGGGGCACATTCGCAACTCAGAGGCTCCCTTCATTCCTGAATATTATCCCAATAGAGGTTAGGCAGAGTGACTCAGTGACTATCTTCAAGAGTGATATTAATGACTGGATGTGACATTGTAGGGTTACCCTGGTATCACTTATGTGTCACTGTGAGACAGAGGCACAGTATACTAACCTTGGAAAAGGGCATAGCAAGACAGATTTACAATGCATGTTGAAAGCCACACACATTCTGGCTAGGTGGATACATGCCCTGGGCAGACATCCCTGTATGAACCTATGGACCTATGTATCTTGTTCACCATTGGCCCTATGTGCTGTTAATCACCAATGCAATCTCAATACTATGGTAGCATGTGCAAAGGTCAGTTGTCAGTCACCTCTATGGTACAGTTGTGGGATATGTGTGTCATGTAGTAATGTCACAGCTGCCACATGTACACAGTCAACCCTATCCCCTATCCATGGATGTACGACACATGTATGAGATGGAAACACATGGCCAAACTGTGGACTAAGCACTCTGAACCCAGTACTGGCATAACCTGTCTGGTGGCATGAAATACTACAGTGACAGCAATACCAATCTGATGTGGACCTACACGGACAGCAATACAAGCATGGAAACACACCGGGTCAGTTGTGGAGCCTAAGGATAGCATCCTGCATGACTGGCAGACATCTCTGCAGCTGGCACACAGGCATACATTAGGCCTGCACACAGCACACATAACACATAGCACACAAATCCTGTGTGTCAAACAAGCACAGTCTGTACAGCTATACAACACCACTGCCGCAGTTGTGTTAGGTACTGTTATTGTCCAGTACAGTGAGAACATGCTCACCAGGCTGGACAATGTGTAGGTCACAGTGATATGCTCATGGGGCACTGTGGTCCACCACATAACACAAACATACAGGTCAGTCAGATGCATGGACACATATGACTCAGTCATTGTCCATGCCACCACAGCTGATGTGGGATGTCCCTCACTGGGATACAAGATAGGGAACATGGAAGGGATCACTGAGCAAGTGACACAGGCTGGTAGACCCCTGACCTTGGTTGGCATCAGACCCTCACCAGGGATTCTGACATATTACTGAATGCTAATGAATTAGTGTAGCTACAACACCCTAGCTGAACGGTTCTTAGCATGCAGTCATTGCATTGCTATGGAATAACGTCTTACCACTCCCACAACAGGTGGAAACATGCAGCACCTGTACATCAACAACATGTAGACTATATGCCCCAGACCAGGTGTGTATCCCTCACTACTAGGCTGATAGCATCTACATCTCATACTGTATATACACATCCCACATGCAGCACCTGCACAGAAGACCACAGTCATAATGTTACCCTGTGCAAATACCATGTATTTACATGTGGCAGGCATCACACATGGTAACTATTGAAGGTCACAGGTACATATGTGTATTTGGCACACACATACATCATGTGTGCATTGCCATAACTGGTTTAATCAATGTCATGCATTATTGTGAGGGACAACCCGCACACATGGGCATTCTGTGTGGGCAAAACACACGTGGCATGTCTGTAATCAAAAGCCATACATAATTGTGATATCATTTAGAAAGGGGTATGTGCATCCTGTAGTGTGTTTTCCCAGTTGCCAAAAGGGATATTTCAGTCATACATACTTACCCCCCCCTTCACACACACTTGCTACTTGCTGGATTCAAACCCCTACCTAACTATGTTATGACACTAGAGACAGACGCATTAGCACAGTGCACTATTCGCATTACTGGGAGATTTCCTTTCACATGATATACTTATAGGGTGCTGACATCATCAGAGTTTAGAAAGTGGAATGAGCATCCTGTGGTGTGTTTTCCCAGTTGCCAAAAGGGATGTTCTTTTCATACACACCTTCACACACACTTGCTGGATTCAAACCCCTACCTAACTATATTATGACACTAGAGACAGACGCAGTAGCACAGCGCGCTATTCGCATTACTGGGCAATTCTCTTTCCCATGATATACTTATAGGGTGCTGACATCATCAGAGTTTAGAAAGTGGAATGAGCATCCTGTGGTGTGTTTTCCCAGTTGCCAAAAGGGATGTTCTTTTCATACACACTTACACCCCTTCACACACACTTGCTGGATTCAAACCCCTACCTAACTATATCATGACACTAGAGACAGACACATTAGCGCAGCACGCTATTCGCATTACTGGGAGATTTCCTTTCCCATGATATACTTATAGGGTGCTGACATCATCAGAGTTTAGAAAGTGGAATGAGCATCCTGTGGTGTGTTTTCCCAGTTGCCAAAAGGGATGTTCTTTTTATACACACTTACCCCCCTTCACACACACTTGCCGGATTCAAACCCCTGCCTAACTATGTTATGACACTAGAGACAGACGCATTAGCGCAGCGCGCTATTCGCATTACTGGGAGATTTCCTTTCCCATGATATACTTATAGGGTGCTGACATCATCAGAGTTTAGAAAGTGGAATGAGCATCCTGTAGTGTGTTTTCCCAGTTGCCAAAAGGGATGTTCCTCTCATACACACTTACCCCCCTTCACACACACTTGCCACTTGCTGGATTCTAACCCCTACCTAACTATGTTATGACACTAGAGACAGACGCATTAGCGGAGCTCGCTATTCGGATTACTGAGAGATTCCTTTACTCCTGATATACTTATAGGGTGCTTACATGATCAGTGTCTAGAAAGGGGAATGAGCATCCTCTGGTATGTTTTCACAGTTGCTAGGAGTAACATTTGGACCAAGTGTGTGAGCATGCCCAGTTCAGCCTTCCCATGGCATGCTGTGTGAAAGATGTCTCGTTTATCTAAGTGTGTGAGCATGCCCAGTGTGGGCTTTCCATATGTTGAACTCTGCAGCCCATCACATTTGTGGATGAGTGTGACCTTCAACAAATACCTCCAGTTTATGGTTGTGTGTTCTGTGCCATGTTGTGTAGTTACTGTCCAAATGCTTTTTGTCTGAACACAACAGGGAGTATACTGTGCCTGCAGGTTTTGCATGGGATACTTTGCACACAATTGTCAACATCCGTTCATACTGACCTAACACTGTAGTACTGCATAGTGTAGTGGTTCAGTACTTTCACTGTGGTGGTCAGTATCCTGGGCTTTAGTCCTATCACTGCTTTACATTTCCATAGTGTGCACAACAGCCTGGTTAGGGTCCAGTTGTGCACATCTGCACAAAGCGGTGCCTCTACAGACCATGGTAATTACTGCCCCATAAGCTTAACAAGTCTAGTCTGCAAAGCTATGGAGAGGATCATAATTGAGCTCATAAACAAAGATATAGGGGACATGCAGACATTGTACCCATCCCATTTTGGCTTGGTCAAGGGCAGATCATGCCTTTTGTACTGGGTTGACATCTTCAAAACGGTCACTTAGGCCATTGTTGGGGAAAGGCAGTCCATACAGCCTACCTTGGCCTTCAAACACTTTCAACACAATACCCCACTCAGGTATTGTGGAAAACCCTAACAACTGAAATGTAAACCCATATGTCACAAGATGGGTTGCAAACTGGCTTAAGGACGGGACCCACAGGGTTAGAGTTGCTGGCACTATGTTAGACTCCAGGCTGGTCACAGGTGGTGTCACACAGGGCTCAGTCCTTGGCCCCCTATTGTTTGTCATGTACTTCCCAGAAGTACAGGCCAACATGGGAGGACTTTGGCTGACAATGTTTGCAGATGACTGCACACTGGGCGCCATAGTGGACAGTGCATCAGACACGGATATCCTTCAGAAGGGACTCACGGTAACTGATAGCTGGTGCCAGAGCCATGGCCTGAAGTCACAGTGCACAACATGTGTAGACATACCCTTCAGGTAAGGCAAGGTAACCCCAAGCTACCATATAGGTGGTAATCCTCTAAGCACAGAGGAGGTTATCATGGACCTGGGGACCCAGGTTGACAGTCGCCGTTCTTCTGACACTCAATTTGCTAAAGTGGCTAGAGAGACCTTCTACATTGCCCACCTGATCAGGATGGGATTCACATCCAGATCTAGTGGGTCATTGTTCCCCTGTACTCTTCACTTATCAGACCGGTGATCGAGTAGAATGCTCTATTCTGGATGTATCTCACCCAACATCTGCAGCAATTGGAGACACCCTGAATGTCCCCCACCTAAAGGATCAAGGAACCCCAACAGCTGTCATATGCTGCCAGATTGAAGACACTCCCACTCTATTCACTCACATACCGTCTGCTTAGAGGTGACATGTGCCTGACATGCAAGGCCATGTCCAAACAGGGATTAATGGACATGCTCCACCTCAGAATCGGCAGATCCACCTGAACCACTAGTGCAAGTGACTTACACCTTAGCAGGGATGTACGTTGGACATGTTGGAGGGATGGAGTTATCACCCGGAGACTCCCTATGCTTTGGAATACAATCCCGGTCCATGTGAGGCAGAGCACCTTGCTGGCTGTGTTCAAGAGGTATCTTGACCTGTGGATGGAAGGTCATACGTTTAACCCGGGGATCGTCACTGTGTCACTGCTGGAGAGAGGCATGACAAAATAATGGGCACAGTACTGTTTCCATGTAAGGGGTGGTGTACGCCAACAAACTCTGTGCTAGGCTTATACCTGCCTTAGGGAAGATAGCCTAGTATAAACCTATGTACCTATGAACCTATCTGACCATGTTGCATTATGTTCAGATGTGAACTACTTACAACAGCCTCATCCGACATCAGTAGTGTATTCCACAACATGGGTGTACATTGGCAAATACTACCGATGTGCCCTAGGCCATTTCTAATGCTAGTCGGAGAGTGTGTTTGTCCGTCAACACATTGTAAGTGTAGTTTGCCATGACATATGTCTTGTTTAGTATACTGTGCGTCTGTCTACCTGTGACATAACATTGACACCCAGGGTAAACCTCCCATCTCCCATCCACTCATTAGGATTCCTGTTGAGGGGAATCAACGAGTGTCTCTACGGACAATCTGTACTGGTAGTTTACTTATGCGTTTGGTGGCTTCTGTGTTATGGATAATGCAGTACAGCCTGTCCTATGTATGTCAGTGCTGGGGTTCAGGTCCCTCATGTGCATAGCTCCCTGCCATTCAGATTGTACAAGGTGCAGCATGTGCATTGATTCCAGCTTGGACATGGCTTTCTACATCAGGCACAGCTTGCATCTGGGTGGACAGCATGGCAGTGTGTGGAGCTGCACTCTGTTTAATCAGGCAACACATTACATGTGTTCCAGCTTTTTCATACTCCTGGTGAGGTACTGTTGTGGACTTTACAGGTGCTGGATGTGTCTGCATGAGGTACACCCCACAGGGGCTGTTGTGGTCATTTCTAATGCTGATGAAAGATAACTGCAGAACCACGATGACCTCCCCTTAGCTAGATGTCAGAAAGCATGGACCATGCAATCACAAATAAAAACAGGACCCTCTCCACAAAGGGAAAGTGGCCTGTCTGGTGGACCCCAGCCATAAACAAACTTTATGACAGATGAGGGTTACTAATGCAAGACAGAGCTACATCTCCAAAAGGGAAGACAGCTGTGATCAGCACTAGTAGAAAGCTACATTATCTCATAAAGACATGCAAGGTCAACTTGGGGACATAAATCACCAAAGACAATGAAGGTAACCACACTGCTTTCTTCAGTTATGTCAGACACCTGGTTGGGAACCCTCAGATATGCTCAGAGTTGGTACACAACAACATATATTCCAGTGACCTGACAGATATTGGCAACATTCCGGCGGACAGCTTCAGTGCGATTTACCCCCTCCCTCACCCCCACGATAAGATAGTTATCACTGCTGTATGTAACCTCACTGTCATCTTGGATGTCCATGTGAGAGCCGCACTCAGCAAAGACAAGTACACAGCATCAATGGGACCTGCTGGTATCCCCGGTTGCATGCTATGTGAACTCCAGAAGGAGCTGGACCCGTATATACAACTGCTATTTAACCTTAGTCTTGCTACAGGATATGTACCTGAACACTGGCGTACGGCAACAGTGGTCCCACTCCACAAAGGAGATGCCTCCACAGACCATGGCAACTACCACCACACAAGCTTAACCAGCCTTGTCTGCAAAGCTATGGGAAGAGTCATTATGGAGCTCTTACACTGACACATTGCTGACCTACGGACCCTTGTTCCCACCCAGTTCAGCTTTGTACAGGGCAGATCCTGCCTTTTGCACCTAGTTGACTACTATGAAACTGTCAGTAGGGCCATCGATGAGGGCTACGCAGTCCACATAGCCTACCTGCACTTGGCTAAGGCCTGTGACACAATACCCCACTCAGGCATCATAGCCAAGCTCAACAGCTGACATATAACAGCATATGTCACAGGATAGGTTGCAAAATGGCTAAGAAACAGAACCCATAAAGTCAATATTGCAGGTGCCTTGTCAGATTCGAAGCCAGTCACAGGTGGTGTCCCACAAGGATGTGTCCTGGGACCCCTCTTAATTGGTATTTACTTTTCAGATGTGAAAGCAAACATAGGGGGGTTGTGGCTGACAAAGTTTGCAGATGACTGCAACCTAGGCACCATAGTGAATACATCAGCCGGCACACACATCCTACAGAATGCCGTCAGAAAGGCGGATAGCTGGTGCCAGACACATGGCCTGAAACTGAATGCAACTGATGTGTATTCATCCCCTTTGGGAGGAACAAAGTACCCACAGATCAATACATAGACAGCAACCCACTGAGCACAGAAAACAAATCAGACACCTGGGGACACATGTAGATAGTGACATCTCTTTTGACACCCCTGTTGCCAAAGTGGTTAGGAAGACTTTCTATCTTGCCCACCTTATCATGGAGGGTTTTCCATCCAGATCATAGGAGGTCATTGTTCCACTATCCTTCTCCCTTATCAGGCCCATGATTGAATACAAAGCCCCATATGGTATGTACCTCACCCAGCACTTGCAACAGCTGGAGAGACCCCAAAAGTACGTACCATGAAGATCAGGGTTCTTCAACACATGTCATATGCTTCCAGAATAGAGGACATCCAGCTTTATTCAGTGTCATACCGCATACTTACAGGTGACCTATGCCTGACATACAAGACCATGTCCAATCAGGATTTGGTGGACATGCTCCACTGCAAGCAATCCAAATCCACCAGAGCCATGAGAGCTGAGGATTTGAACCTCAGCACATACATGTATAGGACATGCTGGAGGGACAGAGTCATAACTCAGAGGCATCTCACACTCTAGCAGAGTATCCCAGTTCATGTTTGACAGAGTCCCTCACTGACTCTCTTCAGGAGACATCTGGACAACTGCATATGAGACAGAGGCACAGACTAGACAGAGGCACAGTCATGTTATTCAATTACGTCAGGGAGTCATAATGTGTCACTACTAAGTCAGAGGCACAATATTCGGAATCTATTCTGTACACTTATTACCACTATAAGGGGTGGCAATAGCCACATCACTCTGGCTAGGCTTATACATGCACTAGGGCAGATAGCCTAGTAGTAAACTATGACACTATGAAACACTGGTGTATGTGTAGGTATTGTCAGTCAAGCACTATGATGTGGTTTGGGGGGGCTTGATATCTCCCTGTATTCCAACATTGTTTTGTCTACTCCTTCTAGCATGTCTAGGGATCAGTTGCTAGTGTCCTCTCCTGCTCAGCTGGTGAACCTGGGAATATTGAGGCAATGTTACACTTGCCTCATGTACACTGACAACCCTCTCCTTCTCCCATAAAACACACATACATGTGAGAGATGCAACTATATAGCCAAAGTGGAGGCTGAGCTCTCTCAACATAGGACTAGCAAGACCAGAGAGAAGGTGAAGGTAACCACACACATCACAAACCCAGTCTCACATGGCACTATCACAACTTAAAATCATACACATAGACACACAAAGACATACTCAGAGGCTCTGATCAGAATTCTACCAAAATGGCAGTGGCCACCACAGCAGACACTCACACAACTGCCTCCACAGGGCACAGCACATGCAACACATTGACCACAGAGTCGGTGTGCCAAACAGTCGCAGCCCTTAAGGCCAAACACAATGCCAGACACACTTGTCATAGGTGACTCCATAGTCAGACACACTGACGTCCCGCTCACCAGATCGAGTACGGAGGAGGTCACAGTAAGCTGCCTATCAGGCACTGGAATCCACCACATAATGCAAGCACTCAGGCCACTCCACTGCAAGTACAAGTCTGACCCAGTCATTATCCATGCTGGTGTGAACGACCTGAGATGTACCTCCCTGGACTACATGGAAAGAGACATAGAGGATCCCTCTGATTATGTAGGCCAGGCAGGTATGACCCTGACCTTGAGCAGTATCCTACCTTCACCAAGTATGATGCCACATAAACAGAGACAAGATGATCAGCTGTAATAATTTGCTTAAACTATGGTGTCATTCAAAGGGGGTCCAATGTCTGTCTGCCTGGGATGACATGCTGGACAGGCCACGCTGATTTGCAAGGGACGGCTTGCACCTGTCACCCCTGGGCTTCCGGATTTCGGCTGATGCTCTTGCCACCCCCATTGTGCCTTTTTTATGCAAGATTCAGATTCTACACCTACCACCCTAGAACACAGTAAAGGAAAGACACTAAGGGTAATGCTGCTCAATGCCAGAGGTCTCAACCTCAAGCTGCACACACTTGATGCCCTTCTCAGTATGTAGCACATTGATGTCTGTGCTGTGCCTGACACCTGGTTCACAGCTTCCGACAGCACCCCGGCACTAGCGGGTGTTACCTCATGTCATGCGTTCCGGCACCAGAATCCGGACAACACCAAGAAAGGAGGGTGGGTGTCCATATTCATCAAGGACACCCTCACCTCAAGGTTGGTGGCAACACACGATGCATCGGAGACCATCCAGGTGCCAGTAACCGTAGGCAAGACTGCTCTGCAGTTTGTAGCATGTTACATGCCACCCTCTCAAACTCAGGTACCTCACACAGCTGTCCTGCAAACACTGAAGGGGATAAATGTATCTCCAAACACCATCCTACTGGGTAATTCCAACTATCCAAATATAGACTGGGATCACTAATCAAGTCACAACAGTCTAACACAAAGGTTCCAAGAGTTCATACACTCAAATGCCATGGAACAACTGGTCACCATCCCCACAAGTGGAGACAACATACTAGAACTCATCATCACGAACATGGGGTCACACTGTTCAACACCAGAAGTATACCCATCATTGGTGAGATCAGATCATGGACTAATCTCAGTGGGAGTCCACATTCCACCCACACCCCAGATAGAAAAACAAACAGTGAAGACCTTCTCGAATGCCGACTTCACATTTCTAAGGACTGGTGTGGTCTCTTTCAAGGCCCCCAAGCCAGCGGACACCATTACCCAAGCCACTGTATCACTTACAAATGCCTTCTACCAGCACCTCCAGGACTGCATGGATCAGGCAATCCCAAACAAAACAAAGACTCTTTGTACCACAGGCAAGCATCCAGTCTGGTGGACCCTAGCCATAAACAAGCTCTACAACAAAAGGAAGGAGCTACTACAAGATAGAGCGAAATCCGTAGAAGGGAAGACACCCCTGCTCATTGTTAGTAAAACACTGGGTTCCCCCATACAATCATCCAAGGCGAGTTTTGAGAGTAAACCCACTCAGGACTCAAGGGACAATCATGAGGCCTTTTTTACCTATGTTTGAAACCTGGGAGGGAACTCTCAGATATGCTCAGAATTAGTTCGGAATGATGTAAATATCACTGAACCTACAGACATTGCCAACATACTGGCTGACAGGTTCAGTGAAGATTTCTCCCCCCCCCCAACTGGAGGGGTATCTACACCAGAGGATTGTAGCCCCCCAAACATCTCCAATGCTGGGGTGAGAACTGCTCTATCCAAGGTGGAAAACACTTTATCCATGGGACCAGATGGTGTCCCCAGTTGTGTGCTCCATGAACTCAATGAGTAATTACGCCCGCAGTTAGGGCAGCTGTTTAATCTTAGCCTCACCTCAGGATATGTGCCCAAGGAGTGGCATACAGCAATGGTGGACCCACTTCACAAAGGAGGTGCCTCCACCAACCCCGGAAACTACCATCCCATCAGCTTGACAAGCCTGTTCTGCTAAGCTATGGAGAGGATCATAATGGGAATAATAAATTAAGACATAGGGGACTTGCAGACATTGGATCCAATCCAGTTTGGCTTTGTCAAGGGCAGATCATGCCTTTTAAACTTGGTTGACTTTTTCAAGACAGTCAGCCAGGCCATTGACGTGGGCAAGGCAGTCCACACAGCCTACCTTGACCTGGCAAAGGCTTTCGACACAATACCCCACTCAGGTATCATTGAAAACATCACCAGCTTAATTGTGATCCCATACATCACAGCATGGGTTGCAAACTGGCTAAGTGACAGAACACACAGGGTCAAAGTTGCTGGTGCCATGTCACACTCCAGAGCTGTCACAAGTGGTGTCCCACAGGGCTCAGTCCTGGGCCCACATTTGTTCAGCATCTACTTTTCAAGCACGAGCAAACACAGGAGGATTATGGCTGACAAAGTTTGAAGATGACTGCAAACTGGGAAGCATAGTTGGAAACCCATCTGACACAGACATCCTTCAGAAGGGTCTCATAGACACAGATAACTGGTGCCAGAGCCATGGCCTTACGTTAAACGCTAAACAATGCATAGTCATACCCTTCGGGAACAACAGGGTTACCCCTAGTTCCCATCTAGGTGGCAATCCTCTAAGCACAGAAGAGGTTATCAGGGTCCTGGGCACCCAGGTTGACAGTAATATTTCGTTTGACACTCATGTTGCCAGAGTAGGCCTGGGGCAGTTCCTGCTATTAGGACAGAGCTGCAACCTGGTAGTGTCAGGGTGCTGATGTGGGCTTTGACCCTGTTTTCTATTACAGCACTGATATCTACATTCTCTATACTGTGTGCGTTTACACTGCATGCATTTATACTTCTGGCATTGGGTAGCATTACATCTAGGTTACTATAGCTTGTGGTACCTATGAGGTAGGTTTGTGTTTTTTGTGGTTTATGATTGGTGTGGGTGGATGTTAGTCGGGTCCTCAGGTGTGCATATGGTACATGGTATTACATTACTTAACACATGGCATTCATGCCTCAGGTGGTGCTGCAGGGCTGCCTCTGTCGGATGCACATACTACACTCCTGTACATGTTTGGAAGCAGGTTGTGTCATGTTAGGCATCCCTGTTACTATATGAGTGAGTCAGAGCGGGTATCAGTCCCAGTGTTCCTACTGACCAAGTGTATGTGCTATACGTTGCCTCTTTGCCAAGGCCAGGGCATACTGGGCACGCCTCCTTCTGCCTACTGGGACAAGGTCAGGTTGTTCCTCCTCCGAGTCACCCTCTGCCTGTGGTGGCCTTGGCAATGGTGGGGGGATGTTAGGTCCAGCCCTGTGCTGGTCCTGCTGCAGCTGTTTCCGCAGGATCATATTATGTAGCATAGCACATATCATGACCATTTGGGTACATGTAGTTGGTGTGTACTGCAAGGCTCCACCAGATGTGTCCAGACACTGGAACCGTGACTTGAGCAGCCCAAACACACGCTCTATGACATTACGTGTTTGTGCGTGTGCCTCATTATGGCGTTCCTGTTCAGGTGTGTGTGCATTTCTGATGGGTGTCATCAGCCACGGCTCAAGTGCATAACCTGCATCCCCCACTAGGTGTCCGTGTGGGAAGTCCCCACTGGCAAATGATTGGTACAGCTGCGTCAGATGCCAGATGTGGGAATCGTGGTAGCTCCCAGGGCAGCCAGCACACACATTCATTATTATGCCCTGGGCATCACACACGACCTGGCAGTTGATGGAGGGGTATCCCTTGTGGTTAATGTAGACTCTACCCCGCTCACCAGCTGGTGCTTTGATGCATACGTGCGTGCAGTCTATTGCACCCAGCACCTCAGGGTATCCCGCTATTTGCTGGAAGAGACACATATTGCTGGCCACAACCTCACGGTCATTAGGGACATATATATGATCACCGACATGTGCTGACATGGCATCCAGGAACTGGTGCAGTACCCTGGAGGCTGATGCCTGTGATATCCCCATCATATCACCAGTTGGTCTCTGGAAGGTACCTGTTGCTAGTATTCTTAGGCCAACACATACCTTGGTTTCCACTGGGATGGGTTCCCCCTCTGTTGGTTCTGTGTGTGAGATGTGGCCTGCACAGCTCAACAATCTGCTGCAGAAGGTCTCTGTCCACTCTGTAGCGCTCTACTATCTCCAGCTCATGTAACCCATGGTAGGTGACCCTGGGCCTGTATACTCTTCTCCTTCTCCTCACTCTGGGTTGTCTGTCAGCATCTGCATTGTCACCACCCTCAGCAATTCGCCTATGCCTGATTATAACAGCTATGGCAGCCCCTAGCATTTCTGCTCTGAGTTCAGCTTTTTTCAGTTTTCAATTCTGATAGCTTACTTTCTTGCAGTATCTCTTGTGAGAAACACCCTGCACTGCTCTTTGCAGTGTTTTAAGTGCTGGGTTGGGCTTCTAGTCTGCCTGCATAATTGCCTGCTTCCAATTGTTTCCAACAATTAACTGCACCAGTATCCTCTGGCAGTTTCCGTGTATTTTAGTTGTTTCCTGTTTCCTCTCTGTTTCCTGAGGGGGAGCAATGTGCACACCAGCTTAAACATGCTCACAGTCACTTAAACACGTGCACACATCCTTACACGGTGTTACACGCGCGCACACATCCTTACACGGTGTGAACTTGGCTGATTCATGTTAAAACGCGCGCACACAGCCTTCCACACGTGCACGCCTGCGCAAACCGTTTTAAACGGTTTGCAACACGCTCCCATATGTTGAGCCTGCCTTACACGCGCGCACACGCGCGCATGCACGTATTTCAAGAAACTTTGAGTGTAGGGATAGCGTAGACCTTCCATTTCTTGACTTTCCTAGTGTTCTGTTGGGACACACCTCCCTCCCTGAAGTCTGTCTGTCATCTTTCACCTTACATTGCCCTCCAATCTGGAACATTTGTATCTATCCTTCCCCCCCGTGATGTCACCTACCTCTTACTCTGTTCCTCCCCCTTCTCTAACTCTTACACTACTCAGAAAGTGCTCATTACCTATGTGGCAGTGTGATTCAGTATTGTAACCCTCATTTACATAGGATTGCCTAGTAATGACTAGTTACATGTCTTACATGGAGCTTCCCCCCCTTGACAACCACTAAATGGAGACCATATTGTTTTTGGTCTGCAAGTCCCTCCATTGACATTCCATGTAATACATAAATCCCACAATTGTGGGCTTATAAGCTTCGGTTTTTAGTTTTAGGTAGCGCACCCCATTTGCGCGGGTGTGCGCTGCAGTTAAACCTCAAAATCCCGTGAAAAAAAAAAGTTATATTACATATTTTTGCAACACTTTTTCATGCCAATGGCCACATATTTGGCCATTGGCATGCTTAATGAAACAAATGCACCCTTTATTTGAAGCTGACATAGCTCCATTTTTAATTTTGCAGAAATGTACTCAGTTGTCAGCTGAGTACATTTCTGCAGCTAACATGTCCGTTACACGGACTGGTTTCTGCTTCGTGGATCGCTCAGATACCTCATTTGCATATCTTTGAGCTGCAAATGAGGTATTGAGCATTTCCACGCCCAGTCCGTGTAAGAGATGTGTTAGCTGTCTCTTACACGGAGATTTGGGCTGTTCCTGAATCGGGAGGCTTACACGGAGGCTTACACTACTCTTGAACTCCGTGTAAGCCTTCCTGAATCTGGCCCATAGTTATAGTGAATTGACAATCCTGCATCTGCTTTGAGGGTTGTGCAGGTCCAGGTGTCAAATAGATATATATTTTTTTAGACTGGTCTTCAAATTGGAAAGGTTGCTAGTATGTTTAAGGGATAAGGGGGCAGAGTTCCAGGAGTGGGCTACATAACTGGAATACAGAGAATTTCCTCTTGACCGATGTGGGTTTAGGTACTGAGGAGCATTTAGTTTTCAAATCGAAATGGCCTAGAAGGGATGTACATATGTAATAAGTCTAGCAGAGATTTGCTTCGTCCTAGTTTGTATATTAATTTGTGGACTAGGAGTAGTTTGGTGTAAGTGAGTCGTTTGGGTAATTCAAGCCAATCAAGCTGTTTTAGTGCTAAGACGTGATTGGTTCTGTTTGATGAATTATGGCAAACTTTGCTATTTTATTGTAGCACTGGTTCAGCTTATTTTGGATGGAAGCTTGAAGGTTAAGAAATCCTGGAGAGCTATATAGTAAAGTGGTGAGTTGGAGTGTAGAGGCCATGAGTTTTCTAGATGAATCAGTCAAGTAGTTTTTGTTCTACAGTGTCCCTAATATTTAGTGAGTTTTTTTTGGTAACCTAGTGCATGTGCAAATCAATTTCAAGTTATCATCAAATGTCATACCTAGTAGCTTTGTATGGGGGATGACTTCTATAGAATGTTATGACAGGCTGTAATTGAGAAAGTTTGTTTGATGTGTACAATGGATTTTGGAAGGAATAATATCAGCCTTGTTTTTTTTTTGTTTTGTTTTTTTTTTGACTGTGTAGAAGCTGGGAATTGTTGTTCCAGCTTTCAGCTGATGAAATGACTCTTGGGTGATTTGTTGTAGAGTAATTAGGTTACTGGCAGAACAGATTATTGTGGAGTCATTAGTATATTGTATGAGGGATGCTTGACATTTGGTGACACGCAGGTTGTTGGTAAATATGTTGAAAAGCAGTGGCCCCAGTATGAAACCTTGGGGAACACTTGTTTTGATGGGTAGAAAGGATGAGTAAGAATTAATCCATTTAACAGACTGGAATCTATTGGAAAGGTAGCTGGAGAACCAGTTGGTGGAGATGTTTTATAGGCCAAATGAAGAGAGTTGTTTTAGAAGTACACTATATGTAACAGTATTGAAAGCTTTGGCTAGATCCAGAAACACGGCAGAAACCAGTTGGACTTTGTCTCTGGCTAGGTTAATAGTGTAAGTGAAGGTTAGGAAAGCTGTGGTGGTGCTGTAGTGGTGATATGATATATGGCTATACTCTGCTGTGTTCCTTACAGAATGTTGTTCATGTAGCTGCAAAGAGCATCAAAGATGCGCTCAAGCAAGTCCTCACAGTAAATGAATCACTGAAGCCAACACCTACAGGCCTAGGTGCCTCACTGATTGAAGAGAGAAGAAACACACATGGAGGGAAGATCAGGAAACCAGATGGAAAAGATCAGCAAAAGAGAAGCCCCAAATATAGGAGGAAATGAGGAGATTCAGTAAGTCAAGAGCAGAAGGCCCAGTCAGTCTTCAATAAGCGCAGATGGGTGCAAGGGGACAGGATATGAGTATTTAGAAGTTTTTTTTCCTCAGTGTCAGAAGGAGATAAGGTCAGAATATTACAGAGGGCAAGAAATTATGTGGCTCTTTGGGAACAGATGATAGACACTGAGAAGACATAATGGATGGAAAAAGTAGGTAAGGTAGTAATAAGCAGTGTTAACAATGACAGTGAAAAATGACTTACAGAAAGGTGGAAGGAACCAATAGGGGCTGAATTCTGCATGCTCTGAATAAGAAAGATTGGTGAGGAGAATACACTGACATTTGCATGACTGGATAAAGGTGGATATGCAGTATTTAAAAAGTCTGACCCATAAGGTGATGGCAGCTCTGCAACTGTAGGCAGAGGAAAAAAATACAAAGTAAAAATCAGATAATGTATCCTGGTGTTAGGCTTTTAGTTACTTTATAGCTTCCTTAATATAGAAGGATCCCATCTTAGCATTAGCTCCGCCTCTTACAAGTTCATAAATATGCAATGTGGTATGAGTTGGCTACAGAGGTAGAGGCTAGTTGGAATATGACCAAAAGTTCAGAGAACTTAAGACTGAAAATGAAGTGCTAATTTGGAAAGTATTTCCTGTGAAGCAATGGCTTACCTCCATGACTAAGACTTAATTTTTAATAGAAAACACTTGATCATCAGAGGCATTGGTCTGAAGAAGGTAGGGAATAATTTCTGCGCTTTTAATACAATACCTATGTGCAAAGAGATGTACCCCGGGATTCACAAATGAATATTTTCCTTGCAGTAACAGTGTAGCCGCTCCTGCATGAAAAATAGCTGCCTCACGATCCAGGTACATGCTGTTTTGACATGCACGAGCACTCTAACACTGTTCCTGCACAGAAACCCATGCAGGGTGCTAATCATCTCATTTGCTGGTGAAAACCATGCAAATAAGGTGAATTAGCAATTCACCAACCTGCCGGGTCTCCTTGCAGGAACAGTGTTAGTTGCAGAAACTTATTTGGTTACTAACCAAATACATTTCTGCAAAAAGACAACAGAGGCATGTCGGCTCTCAATAAAGCATGTATTAGAGCGGTTATGCATGCCAATGGCCAAATACGTGGCCATTGACACACAAAACCGCTCCCTATGAATAAAAAATAAACTTTTATTTTTGTTGGCCGATCTTGGCCATTGAATGTGTGGGAAGTGACACACAAACGGGAGGGGGCAGAAAATAAAAAAAAGGGGGGGGGGAACGTAAGTAATAAGGAAAACTCCATTCTGCCATTATAGTCAATGGCATGCAGAAAGTAAACAATGGCAGGGAACAGTGGTTGCTATGGGGGAAGGCTCGTGTGTAGTGCAGTAACTAGGGATTAAGGCAGTGAGGTATGTTAATGAGGGGACTTATACTGAATCACAAATTTCTTCTAAGTGTCACACTGCACCTAACCGTGTAGGTGCTCTAACACCACCGTGTAGACAGGAGGAGCAACTAACATGAAAAGGGGGTGTGTCATGCTTGCTGTAAGCACATTGGAGCTCTGTTGGCTGGGTTTGTCCTTAGCTAAGCACAGCTAAGTAAGGTGGTGTGTCTGAGGCTGTATAGTCTTATTCCATGAACTGAGGAGTGTGTTCGCGGCCAGGGGAGGGCCATTTCTTACTGTTTATATTAGCTAAACGGGTTTGGGCAGCACACCGGGGATTAAACAGGAAGGACATAGGAAAAGTAAAAGAAAATAGCAGAACAAGAGAAATGCAGTACAAACAGCAATATGGGATACTGCAACACACAATGGGCCATTGAAAGCACTCATTAATACAGCTGGCAGGTGGCTGCATAGCTGAAAACAGAATGAGATGCAAAAAAAAAAAAAAAAACAAAGGATAACAGCACAATAAAGGAGAAATGAAGTAGAAATCACTAATATGGGACTTACTTACAATGGGCAGGCAAAGCACATAATAATACAGCTGGCAGGTGGCTGCATAGCTGACAGTGGGGGGAGATGTAAGTAAAAAAATAATTAAAAAAAGGCAACAGCAGAATAAAGGCAAACATGCACAAATTATCACTAATGTCTCTAACACTCACAGTGGCCAATTCAAAGCCATGAGTATTATAGCTGGCAGCTGGAATGTACCATAGACCCAATCACACAGGCAGCAGTTGCAGCACACCACTATAAAGTATGCAAACACCCCTCAGTCTGTTTTTTCCCACAAACTCTGCACCTTTGGAGTAAACCTGGGAATTTTAACTGACAAGATGCTAGGGGCTGCCATCGCTTTGATATATCAGTATGTGCTGGAGGCTGACAGCGGTGAAGAGGATAATGCTGGCAACTGTCCCAGACTCAGGAGGAGAAGAGTGTTCAGAACCAGGGTAACCTACCAGGGGCTACATGACCTGGAGATAGTAGAGCACTATAGGGTGGATAGGGGCATACTTCAGCAAATTGTGGAGCTGTGCTAGCCTCGCCTCACATCCAGAATGAACAGAGGGGAACCCATCCCAGTGGATACTAAGGTATGTGTAGCCTTAAGAGTACTAGCTACAGGTACTTTCCAAAGACCTACTGGGGATATCATGGGGGTGTCACAGGCATCTACATCCAGAGTACGCCACCAGTTCCTGGATGCCATGCTACCAAATGCCAGTGACTTAATATGCTTCCTCAACACCCATGAGGAATTGACCAGCAATATGTGTCCCTTCCACTGTGTAGCTGAATACCCAGAGGTACTGGGTGCCATAGACTGCATGCACATCCATATCAAAGCACCACCCCGTGAGCAGGGTAGGGTCTATATAAACCACAAGGGCTTCCCCTCCATCAACTGCCAGGTCGTGTGCAATGCCCAGGACATTATCATGAATGTGTGTGCTGGCAGCCCTGGAAGCTATCACAACTCCCACATCTGGCATTCCTCACAGCTGTATCAGGGATTTGCCAGGGGGGATATCCCACATGGCCATCTGGTGGGGGATGCTGGCTATGCACTGGAGCCGTGGATGATGACACCCATCAGAAATGCACACACACCTAAGCAAGAATGCCATAATGAGGCACATGCACAAACCAGGATCATTATAGAGTGTGTGTTTGGGATGGTCAAGTCATGGTTCCGCTGGCTGGACATATCTGGTGGAGCCTTGCAGTACTCTCTAGTCACGTGTACATACATATTCATAGTATATGCCATGCTACACAATCAATATGATCCTGCGGAAACAGCTGCAGCAGGAACATGATGGGGAAGGGCTACACAGCCCTCCACCATTGCCAAGGTCCCCACAGGCACAGAGGGACTTGGATGAAGAACCCCCTGAGCCAGCCCCTGTAGGCAGACAAAGGCATGCCCAGTATGGCCTGGCCTTGGCAAAGAGGCAACGCATAGCACACACACTGACACTGTAGGCACCCAGGGACTGACACCTCTCTCTACTCACACACACAGTAAAAAAGGATGACACACACATCACACTACCTGTAACTTACCATGTATAGGCAATGTACTGTGTGCATCCAACATAGGCAGCCCTCAAGCTCCGTACACATGACAGCCACAGGTGCAAGGTATGTCAGTTACCTTAACAGTAAATTAATGTATCAGTATGTTCTGCTAACATATGTATGGTATTGTTCCATGCATGCAAGGGAATGGGGTGGACTACTGGGATAGCAGCAGACAACTGACAGCTATGTGGGACAACAGGAAATGTCTGCCCAATACTGGCCTCCAAACACTATGCAGTAATACCCAAGGTGGCAAATCCCACCACAGTATATGTGTGGGGCCAACACACTAAGGGGGTCATAGCTCACAGCCATGGATGTCAGTGTGGGGTCCCATACTCACCCCCAGACCCACACAGCAAGTCAGCTGTAGATAACCAGAGAGAAATGTCTGGAAAAGCTCCACAAATGGCAGCAATGTTGAATCCCCCCTCCAGACCCAAAGAGTCATAGCACAGCAGGTCTCACAGTTGCAGTAAGGCTCTGAAGGGTATCCAGTCTGACATGCAAATGTATGCCATTACAATCTCACTTGTGCTCTTTACTGATATACCTGTAGTCCCCAAGACAGGGCACAATAGTATGGTAAATGGAATCAAAATGTAAAGCAAATATCAGCACAGTCTCTGCAAATGTCTACAGTTGACAGGTGTGCCCCACCCCATATACCCACAGAAATGCAGTAACATGTATGTTTGCAGGGAAATAGCAGCATAACACGGGGCTGTCCCAATACACATGAAAACATGTTGCATGTATTCAATATGCAGCGGTCAATGAGGTATGTCCATATGTGGTCAGTACTGTCAGAATCTGGCCAGCGTGTTCTCCTGACTGTCATCTTGTACTGCCCTAGGTACAGGCTGTCTGTCACAGGGCCATGTGCAGATAACTGCAGTGCCAACGATAATGCATGTCAGTGACACCTATTGTTCTGCCACTAACATACCTGAAAGTCACAGTGCTATGTGGAATATACTACACATATAATGGACTTCTTGAGAGCTGTGTAGCCGAGGTGCTAGGGCTTTTAAAAATAATCATGCTTCTTGGTACTATTGCCAGTGGTCATTGTCAATTATGACTTTTTTCCTTGTTTTATGTCTGCTTTTGTATATATGGACATGCCTGCACAGTACAATGCAGTCTGTACCCACACCCATAACACCACACCTCTGACAGCAATATGTCTGAACAAGGGCACCAGTAAGTGTGGAACAAAGGCACAATGATAGGCATGTGTGGTAAATACTGCCCTGACATACTGAAAAGGTTTCTAGGGTGAGGGGTTTGCAGTAGCAGGAATTGTCTGAAGGTTATGCTGGCTGACACAGTAATGTCTGTCAATATTTTGTAACATCACTCTTCAATTATACTGAAATAACTTGCCATAAAAACACATGTTTATGCAGACTGGACAAAACCTCTAGCCAAACACCCGGACAATCTGCCAGAAAATGTACAGCAGACAGGTATGGCCACACCAGGATATCACATCTCAGGTTACACAGATACCACAGAAGCAGAAGATCCCCAGCCAGCATATCAACAAGTTGCTGGACTATCATAGGTTAATAGGTTCATAGGCTGGTACTAGGCTATCGGCCCTAGGGCCTATACAATCCTAGCCATAACAATTCCCTGGCTATTTCTTCCCACACTATCACTCAACTGGCTGTAGCCACACCTCCTAACTGGCCTTGTTGGGCAAGAATGTAAAGCTACCATTATAATATTAGTCTATGCATCATGCGACTAGTAGTCCTCTGGTAAAGCACTGTGATGATTTGAGGATGTCTGACACTAGGTAATGACACAATACATTGCACTGTCAGAATACAGATATGTCAGAAAATGTCTGGCAAAACAAACCATTACCCCAAGGAAAGTTCTTTGTACCTCTGAGAGGTATGTTTGTCTATAGCCCACAAAACCATGGACCGGAGTACACTTATCACTGGAATGGAGTCCCACTCTAACTATACAAGGTCACACTGGGCATGCTCCTACACTTAGAGAATCACAGGACATGTTGGCACATACAATGGTCTATATGACTATATTGCGTAGATATATCTGTGCATACAGACAGCTATGTATACCTTAACAGTCCCTACACACACACATCAGACAAGATTACCCCCAGCTAGCTGTATGTGGCCCATATGTGATATATCCGCATATGTTGTGTGTGACACACATGCAGACATATATGGTCAATAGATAACTATATATGTCAAGCATATACACACATAGATGTGGGAAGTGAGAGACAGACAGTGATAGACAGAGAGACACAGGGGGACAGACAGCAGAGTGGGTCACACACATGGGTACCCTGAATGGCATACAGTGATGTCCTGCTGTGGACAGTGGCATACTGATTTTAAGCAGTGGCACATGCAATCATAAAAGGTGAGCCCCATTGTGTAATAGTACTGAGGATGAGGTGTTAATATCACATCACCTGCCTGTGTGTGTGTGTGTCTCTGTAGGTCTAAGTATTAGCAAACTGTTCCCACTCAGTACACTTCACATCGCCCAACTACACAAGATCTGCTGCTGTCATTCACCTTAGAAGTACCATTGGACACCTATTACCCATATAAGCTCTGCAGTGTGTGTGATAACTGTGTAACACTATAGTACAAGTAACTAGATAGGTAGGAGTTCTAAACCCAACATTGGAAAATGTGTGTGTATGACAGTTGTGTGTGCAAGACTGAGGGATTTGTGTCTTCGTTTGTAGGTGAAACAGTTTTATGCCATTCCCACCCACAACACTTCCCAGTGCCCCACTTTATCAGTCCAGTTGATGTCATTCCCTTTATCAGCAACTCTGACCAGCTGTCAGCCCAGTAAGCTCAGTAGTGTGTGTGATAAATGCCTAACACTGTAGTAAAAATAATTAGTTAGGCAGGGGTTCTACTCTCATAACTGGCAAATCTGTGTAAGTGTGTATGTTTGTAGGCAGAAGTATTTTGATATGTTTCCCACCCACTGCTCTACTTTATCAGTCCTGCTGATGTTATTCCCCATATCAGTACCTTTGACCAACTGTTAGCTTATTAAGCTCTGTAGTGCATGCAATAACTGTGTAAAACTATGGTACAACTAACTAGTTAGGTAGGGGTTCTACTTTCATATCTGGCAAATTATGTGTGGGTAAGTCTGTCTGTTTGTTAGGACAAAGTATTTTGATAAGTTTAACACCTACTGGCCTACTTTATCACTCCTGCTGATGTCATTCCCTTCATAGGTTCATAAGTGTGTAGTAGGCTAATGGCCCAGGAGCCTTTACAAGCCTAGCCTATAGAAGGGCCCTACCATTGTGCCACCCGATGTTACTTTCCAGTGCTTGTATCAAGTAGAGCCACTGCAGTGATCCTTGGGGTGAACTGTCTATTACCCATCCACTCATCAAGATTTCTGTGAAACAGGGTCAGCTAGGTGCTTTGCATGACATGTATGGGAAGTGTATTCCACAGCATGTGCAGTCTCTTGGAGAGGGACCTGTCCCACCAGCATGTTGTGTCGATTGTGGTAATGAGGTAGAAGTTTTTCCAATGTGTGGTGTGGAGGGATTGGAATATCTTCATATGTAGCATTTCTAAAAGAGCTGGTTCAGACATGGCTTTGTAAGTCAAGCACAGGTAGCCTCTAACTAGGTGATATGACATAGAGAATAGCTGGATTCTTATGAGTTTAATGCCTAGGAACTTCTTTGTGAGGTACTTCTGTGGCCTCCCCAGCTGTTGCAGGTGTCTCGTGAGGTACATGCCAAATGGGCCATAATACTTGATGAGTGGTCTAATGAGGGAAGAGTAGACAGAGATGATTACCTCTGTCTTACTGGATGCAAAACCCTTGGTAATGAGATATGCCACAATGAAGGAATTCCTGACCACAGTGGCAATGTGGTGGTTGAAGGATAAGTTGCTGTCAACCTGTGTCTCCACATCTCTTATAACATCTACAGTGTTCACTGGGCTCCCATTGATGTGGTACTTATTGGAAACTGAGTGTTTTACCAAAGGGGATGACGATGCATTTTGTGGTGTTAAGCTTCTGACCATGGTTTCCACACCACTCGTTGGCTCAGTGAGGCTTTTCTGTACGATGTCTGCATCACTTGTGGAGTTGATGGCTTGTAGCTTGCAGTCCTCTGTGAACTTGGTCAGCCAGAGTTCCTCTGTGTTTGGCTGGACTCCTGAGAAGTAGATGCTGGATGGGACACTACCCAGTGCTGATCCCTCTGGGACTCCACTCGTGACTGCTTGCCAGTCTGACTTGGAGTTTGACACTGTCACACTATGTGTTCTGTGAACCAATTTGCAACCCACCTACTGATATAGGGGTTGATGTCTAGTTTGGTGGGTTTATCAATAATTCCTGACTGAGGAGTGGTATCAAAAGCCTTGGCCAGATCGAGGTAGGCTGTATGCAGTGCCTTACCATCATACACAGCCCTGGTGACTCACTCAAAGAAGTCAACCAGGTTGAGCAGGCATGATCTGCCATTCACAAAGCCAAACTGTGTGGGGTCCAGAGTTAGGAGATTACCTATATCTTTGTCAGTCAGGTTTCTGATGATGTGGTCCATACCTGTACATAGTAAATTCATCAGGCTAATGGGTCAATAATCCCCAGGGTCTGTAGTTGCTAACCCTTTATGGAGAGGGATGACTATAGCAGTGTGCCATTTGGGAGGGACAAAGCCTGAAGTGAGGCTGTGACTAAACAGGACACACAGATGTGGTGCCAGTTCTCTTTGTATATCATGTAGAACACAGCCATGGGTATGTTTGGGTCCCATGGAAGCTGTATTCTTGCCTGTGGACAATGCTGGTCTAACCTGGGCTGCAGTAATGCTGTGTGCCTGGCATTCATCTGCCATTGTGATTGTTCCCTTAGGGGGGAATGAGGGGTAAAGCTGGCACTGAATGTGTTGGCAAGACTGTTGCCAATATCTGTTGGCTCAGGATAGGAGTTAGCATTGTGCAGTAGCTCACAGCACTTGTGGGTATTGCTGGGGAGGTTGTTTGTATAACTATCAAAGGCTTTTGCGATTGTTGTCAGTGTCTGCTGCAATTCTGCCTTCATAGCTGGCTGTAGATGATTCCATGAGGGATCTCAAGTTGTTGTTGAGGCTAATAAAGGTGTTCACCAGTCTTGGGACACCACCTTTTTCTGCAACTGTGTTTTCCTTCTGTTGTACACTTTAGTAATGGCAGGGGACCATCACATTGGCTTCCAGTGTTTGGAGGACAGCGTCTTGGTTCTGTTGGCTATGGCAGTACCATGCATTCATGTACATGTTTGTACAGTGCATTTGTGTATGAGTCGACAGTCATGCAGCTATTTTCCATTGGCATGGGTGCAGTGAAGTCACCCACCCATTTTTATGACTCCAAAGTCAGCTTTGGAGAGTTTTTTCAAGGTGGTTACCTTTGTGGGGGGTTGTGGGTGAGATGTGGATTGCCATGGTGATTACATCATGTTTGGATCTGACCAAGTAGTGACTGACTACTTTTGTCAAGCAACGGTCCCATATGTAAGTAATCAACACAGGTCAAGGTTGTTGCATCCTCTACCGGGGGTCAGTATGAGCCAGTCCAGGGCATTGGAAATGATGAATTTATTTATTTTATTTTACATTTGTTAACTGGCAAAGTCCATCTGGACATGTACCCTTTTTCAGTGGAGGCCCGGGGAGAAAAGCTCTGCAAAAATCATACAGTACAGCAATAGAGAGTACAGTATTTTGTTACAGCAGATTTAGAAAAGACAAAGTAATTACACTTCTAATACATTACAAAATTAATAGTTATACAGGAGATTGAACAGGAAAAATTTTTGTAAGACTATTTACAGCAGTGGTGAAACATATGAGTGGGTTACATTCTGTGGTGGTTGCACTATTTACAACAGTGATGAAACATATGAGTGAGTTACATACTGAGGGGTTGTATTTAAGTTCATTATGATGGGTTATTAAGAAAGGAAGTATAGATAAGATCAAACATAGGTAAAATATACAGAGGAAGTTAAGATTTATGTTTGAGGAAATGTACTAAGGTAGTGGTAAGGAATCTAGCCTGGGCTGTTGCAGGTACATAGCCAAGAGTTTGTAAGGTGGGTTTTTAGGAGTTTTTAAACTGTTTACCTGAGGAGTTATTCATAAGTGGGCTGGGTAGAGTGTTCCAGAGTTTGGAAATATAGTAGGAGAATAGGGCTTCACCTGCTGAGTTTTTTACTTTGGTTACTTGGAGGAGTAGATTGTTATTTGAGCAAAGGGATCTGGATGCTAAGTATGGTTGGATTAGATTTTTAAGTGCTGGGTTTTTTCTGGATGGTGGAGGATTTTGTGGGCTAGGGTTAGTTGATTAAATTGAAGTAAGAGGGGGAGTTCTAGCCAGTCCAGTTGCATGAGAGACTGACAGTGATGGGATTTATACTGGGCATTTGTGGCAAATTTAGAGATCTTGTTATAGCAGGTTTCGAGCTTGTTGAGGTCAGTTTTACGGAGGTTTGTTAGTATAGGGGATGCGTATAGAAATGTCGATAGCAGGTGTGTTCTAGCAATTGTACTTTTTGTATTTTTAGTTAGGTATTGTTTGTTTCTGTAAAGGAGACAAAGTTTTTTGTGTACTTTTTTAATGGGTTAGTCTATGTGGAGATTAAATTTCAGGTTATTATCGATAATAACACCTAGAAGTTTGGTATGGGGGTAGGAGTAATTGTGGTTTTGTTGTTAGAGAGGATGTAAAAGTGTGAGGGGGGGGGGATTTTTGGTGGGGTAGAAGAGCATAAGTTTAGTTTTATTGGGATTTAATAAAAGTTGGGAGTTAGCCATGTTTCAACAGATAGGAAGGTGTCTTGGGTGATAGATTGCAGGTCATTAAGGGAAGAAGCAGAGCAGATCAGAGTGGAGTCATCAGCATATTAAATGATTTTGGCGTGGGGGGCTGCAGTATGGAGGTGATTTGTAAATAGGGAGAAAAGAAGGGGTCCAAGGACGAAGCCTTGGGGTACCCCTAAGGTGACTGGTAGGAGGGGTGAGAGGGATTCTTGCAAAAGGACAGTTTGTTGTCAGTTTGTTAAGTAGCTCAGGAACTACGCTATAGCTGTACTACTGGGATTGTGAGAGGAGAGGACCTTCATGGGGTTGGGGTGATTGACCATGTCAAAAGCTTTTGACAGGACCAGAAATATTGCTGAGACAATCTGGGAGTTGTTTCTGAGCAGATTAATAGTATTTGTGAAGGAAATTAGGGCTGTTGCTGTGCTATCGGCAGGGCGAAAGCCATGTTGAGTGTGTGATAGGAGGTTGTGTGTTAACAGATAATCCATTAGTTGTGAGTGAATGACTCTTTCAAGGATTTTAGACAGGGGGAGAGGATGGAAATGGGGTGAAAGTTAATTAGTTCACAGGAGCTGCCTCCTTTGTGCAAGGGTATGATGTGTGATATTTTCCAGATAGTGGAGACATATGACTCAGTGATGGATCTATTTATAAGTATGGTTATTGGGTAGCAGATTGCCCCTGATGCTAGTTTTAGATAGTCTGCAGGGAGGTTATTGGCAGATAAGGTGGTTGGTTTTAGTTTACTTAGTAATTTTGTGATGTAATGGGTGGGGACTTTTTTTTTTTGAAGAGTTTATCGCAATTTTGTGGAGAGCTATTGTGGTTTGCTTCTGGGGGGTAGTTGTGTTATTTAGATTATTAACTAGAGATTGAATGCATTCTGTAAAGTAGTTGTTGAACTGGGTGGCAATGCTATCACAGCAGTCAGTTGAATTAGGCGTAGGTGTGGTATTTTTACCTGATTTTAACAGATTGTTTACTGCTGCCCAGAATTTTTGTTTATTTATTTTGATGTTTGATTTGAATGTTGTGGTAGTAGTTATTTTTTTCAGTTTTGATTAGTTTTTTTGCTTTGTTTCCAAGTTCCAGGAAAAGTTGTTTGTTGGTGCTGATTTTGTTCTTATGGAACTATAACCAGGCCTTGTCCCTGTCTTTGAGTATTGCTCTAGTTTCTTTAGTTAACCGGGGTGCATAGTTGGATTTTCCTCTAATCTTTCTAGTTTGTGCATGGGTATTGAGAATCTCAAGGAAGGTGTTATTGAAGGAAACTACTGCCTCATCTAATGGCAGTTATGAGATGTTCCCAGTGACAGTGTTTATGATCAGAGATAAATTTGTCCGGGTTAAATTTTTTTTTTGTTTCTGATTGTGCGGAAAGTAGTTGGATGAGGTATTTCGTTTCAATTTCTTAAGAGAAATGTTGGGCAGTGGTCGCTTAGGTTTTCAGGGAGGCTACCTGAGTGGGTTGCTAGGTGGGGAGAATTTACTAGTATCCAATCCAGTATGGATTCACGTTTAGTGATTTTATCAGTCCTGGTTGGGGCTGAGATGATTTGGGTATAGCCATATAGGTTGATGTGTATAGTAGGATTTGGGGAGGAACATAGAAGCCAGTCTATGTTAAAGTTTCCCAGTAAAATAGTTTCTTGAAGGATGGATATAGTACAGCATTGCAATAGATTTTCCAGAGTGGGGATGTTGCTACCTGGTGGGATGTATCCCCCTACTATATTAAGGTGTTTGTTGGGGTTGATAAGTTTGGCAATAATTAGCTCAGCATTTGTGAGGTCTGGAGGGGAGGTATACAGGAGATCAACTGCTAGATGGTCTTTGTATAGGATGGCTACCTCACTTCCTTTTTTATCTGTTCTAGCTTTTCTTGGGATATTGTAACCTGGGGGGCTGATTTCATTGTTGCTGATGTGCGGCTTTAGCCATGTTTCTGTCAGAATAACTACATCTGAGGAATAGTAGGATAGAACAGGTAGATTGTGGATTTTGTTGGCTATACTATGAGCATTAATGTTGAAGAGGAGGAGAGATGAGTTTTCCCTATGGTGAATTTGAGTAGGTTGTTTTGGGGAGGGGAGGGTTGTATTATATGTGAATTATTGGGGCTTGGATTGGGGTCGATGTCCTCTGCCAGTATTAATTGTTTGTGTATGTGTTGAAGGAGCTCGATGATATTCTTAAGGACCTTAGTGAATCTAAGAGAGGTGGTGGACTTAGTTGTGGAAGGAGTTTGATTGTGTGATGGTCAGTATTAGTTGCGTAAAAGAGAGCTGGGGTAGTAGGCCAGTGGTGGCTGTGCTGTACTATTGGTACAGATGAGGTGTGGTGTGGTGGTTGCAATGAGTACTTGAGAGTGTTCTCATATGAGGATAGAATGTATAGTAGGAGTAGAAGAGAGGTTAAAGTGAGGAAAAGTAGTATGTGTTTAGGAGCTAGCATAGTGAGGAGTGTAGTAGTGTGCTATGTACTATTGTTAGTTAGGGGATTCAGGTATATATAAGGGATTCAGGTATATTTAATTTCAGGAAGCGTTGGGCCAGTCTATTGGTGCGTGACTACTTTTCCCAGTTGACGGAGGGGTAGTTGAAGTCTCCTACTATGTCAGTGCTGGGTTGGACCTTGATAGATGCTATGGTGTTGAGGAATGTGGATTGACAGTCTAGGGACATGAATGTGGACCCATAGCAGGCTATGACCTGGACTGCACTATTACCCAAAGTCAGTTATACCTGAAGTATCTCAGATGCATTATGCTGGGATACTAGTCTGGAGGTGTTCATATCTGTTATGAATATGAAGACACCCCCACCTGTGGAGCTGTGGTCCATGTTTTGGGGCTGACAGCTGTGGAATGCATTATACCAGGTTTCCATTACAGCACAACTGTCAATGTTCTCCATTTTGAGGAGTGCTTTGAGTGACTGCATCTTGAGAGTTAGATGTCTATTGTTGAGCAACATGACCATCAGATTGCATTCATGTCTAGCTGTTACAGTGGTAATGTGATATGGAACACTGCCTAAAAAGGCACTATAGGGGTGGCAAGAGACTTAGCTAGTACCTGGAAACCCAGGGGTGACAGATGTAGGCCATCTCTGGCAAGGCATTGAGGTCTGTTAATCATATTATCATAAGCAGAGAGAGACAGAATCCCCTGAGAATGACAAACAACATGTAAGCCAATATTGAAGTCAATCATTTGTTGACAAGTACTGCATCATCATTCTGGGTGAAGGTATATACTGCTCAGGGCTACTATCATACCTGCCTGGACCACATAATCCGAGAGCTCAACCATGTCTCTCATCATGTAGTCCAGGGAGGTGCATCTTAGGTCATTCACACCCACATGGATGATGACAGAGTGATACTTGTAGTTGTGGAGTGACCTGACTGGGTGTGTCATGTGTTGGATGCTAGCATGTGATAGACAGCTGGCTGTTACCTTCTCCATAATCAGCCTAGTGACTCAGACATCTGTGTGTCTCAGTACTGAGTCACCCATGATTACTGTAATGGGCAAGGTGGTTAGGGTTAGGGGCTTAAGTTGAGGGGCACACTGTGTAGGTGTTGTGGTGGCCGACTGGGTGTCTGTCTTACTGGTCTGTGCTGTTGGGGTAAATGTCCATTGAGTGCCTCTTTGAAGGTGGGTGTGTGGTTTGTGAGTGTATGTCAGGGCTGTGATAGTGGGTGTTGTGGCAAGCTATGTGTTCCATATGGTGTTGTGCAGGTGTTGACCTTATCCTCTTGACCAGATAGTCCAGTCTTTGCTGGAGAGTGCATATTTCCAAATTTGGTGATATAGGGGTAACTCTCACACTGAGTGTTTGGAGTTTAGAGGAGAGGGGTGTCTGTGTACATGAGGCAGTTGCAACAGTGCTTCAGAATGGCCAAGTACACCAGGTTAATGGGTGAAAGCACTGCAAACTGCACTTCAATCATTCCAGGAGGGGTGGGCATGACTACTAAGTACTGGGGCTAATTCTGTGAGGAACGATTACTGCTGATGGCTCCCAGGTGTGCTACACTTGTTGATACAATAACCTGTTGAAGTGCAAAGCTATTATGCTATTTGAGGTGCAAGAGAGAAAGAACTAGCAAGATCTAAGGGAAAAACTGAAGGCCACGTGTAATACTTTACCTCAGCTGTGCAGTTAACAGCACCTTTAGCCAGTTGTTAGTCCAATAAGTTCTGTAGTGCATGTGGTAACTGCGTAACACTGTAGTACAAATGACTAGATAGGCAGGAGTTCTAATCTCAATACTGGCAAATATGTGTCTCTGTGTGTGTGCGTGAGAATCCTATACTGTGTGTGTTATACCATTTTGTGTTGTGTACCACCCTTTATACTTCCCCTCACCCTAATTTACTAGTCCTGTTGATGTCATTCACCGTAGAAGTATCTTTGGATGAGGTGAAAATGTATAAGCTCCATGGCATGTCTAATAACTCCATAACACTATAATAAAAATGACTCGATGGGCAGGAGTTCTAATCTCAATACTGGAATCTGTTTGTGTGTGTGTGAGAATCATATAGTGTGTGTGTGTGTTATACAATTTTGAGTTGTGTACCACCATTTACACTTCCCTTCATCCTAATTTACAAGTCCTGTTGATGTCATTCACCTTAGAAGTACCTTTGGAGGAGGTGAAATTGTGTAAGCTCTGTGGTATGTCTGATAACTGTGTAACACTATAGTAGAAATAACTAGATTGGCAGTTCTAATCTCAATACTGGCAACCGTTTTTGTGTCTGCGAGAATCATATACTGTGTGGGTTATACCATTTTGAGTTGCGTACAACCCTGCAAATGTTCCGTCACCCTACTTTACTAGGTCTGCTGATGTCATTCACTTTAGAAGTACCTTGAGACAAGGAGAAATCATGTAACTGCTGTGACGCATCTAATAACTGAGTAACACTATAGTAGAAATAACTAGATAAGTAGGGTTCTATTCTCATTTCTGGCAACTGTGTGTGTGTGTGTGTGTGTGTGTCTTGGGGTGAAAATCATATCCTGTTTGGCTGATACCATTTTGATTGGTGCACCATCTGTTTACCACCTCCTGATGACGTTACTTTATATAGTGTGGTAATGTCATCTGCCTCACATGCAGCATGTTAAACCATTGTGCAGACCATAGCAGTCCTCTGTACAGATGTCTATGGAATATCCAGATGTTTGGGTTCATAAGTTCACAGGTTTGTACTAGGCTAATGGCCCTGGAGCCTTTACAAGCCTAGCCCATAGGATTACCCTGGTATCATGCCACCCAACATTAGTTCCCAGTGCCTCTGTTGAGTAGAGCCACTGGAGTGATCCCTGGGGTGAATTTTCTATTTCCCATCCATTCATCAAAATTTCTTTTGAAGGGCAGTCTCTGGGTTATGGCCCTGGAGCCTTTACAAGCCTAGCCCATAGGATTACCCTGGTATCATGCCACCCAACATTAGTTCCCAGTGCCTCTGTTGAGTAGAGCCACTAGAGTGATCCCTGGGGTGAATTTTCTATTTCCCATCCATTCATCAAGATTTCTTTTGAAGGGCAGTCTCTGGGTTATGAACATGTCCCTCCAGCATGTTCTGTTGATTGTGGTAATGAGGTTGAGGTCTGTGGAGCATGTGGTGTGGAGGGATTGGGATTTCTTTAGATGTAGCATTTCTACCAGAACTGGGTCAGACATGGCTTTGTAAGTCAAGCAGAGATCGCCTCTAAGTAGGTGATATGAGAGAGAATAGTTGGAGTTGTTTAAGTCTGTCCATATAAGACAACTGTTTAAGGCCTAGCATCATCTTTGTGAGGTACTTTTGCAGCCTCTCCAGTGGTTGCAGGTATCTAGTGAGGTACATGCCAAATGGGGCATTGTACTTGATGATTGGCCTAATAAGGGAAGAGTAGAGGGAGACAATGAGCTCTTTCTTCCTGGATGCAAAACCCTTAGTAATGAGATGTGCCACATAGAAGGACTTTCTGACCACAGTGGCAATGTGGTGGTCAAAAGAGGGGTTGCTGTAAACCTGTGTTCCCATATCTCTTATCATGCCTTCTGTGTTCAGTGGACTACCATTGATGTGGTAATTTATGGGAACTGAGTTTTTCCCAAAGGGGATGACGACACATTTTTTGGCATTGCGCTTAAGGTCTTGGTTCTGACACCAGTCGTTGGTCTCAGTGAGGCATTTCTGGAGGATGTCAACATCACTTGGGGAGTTAATAATAGATCCCAACTTGCAATTGTCTGTGAACTTTGTCAACCAGAGTTTCTTTGTGTTGGCCTGGACTTCAGAGAAGTAGATACCAAACAGGACAGGACCCAGGACCGAACCCTGTGGGACTCCACTTGTGACTGGTCGGCAGTCTGACTTGGAGTCAGCTACTGTCACACTGTGGGTTATATCTGTGAGCCAGTTCGCAACCCACCTAGTGATATAGGGGTTGATACCTAGCCTAGTAAATTTTTCTATGATTCCTGCATGGGGGACGGTATCAAATACCTTGGCCAGATCAAGGTAGGCTGTATGAACCACCTTGCCTTCATCCACAGCTCTGGTGACTGACTCAAAGAAGTTGAGCAGGCATGAGCTACCCTTCATAAAACCAAACTGTGTGGGATCCAGAGTTTGGAGATTCCCTATATCCTTGTTTATTAGGTCCATGATGCTGTGTTCCATAACTTTGCATATCAAACTTGTCAGGCTAATGGGGTGATAGTTCCCAGGGTCTGTAGTAGCTTCTCCTTTGTGAAAAGCAATAACTGTAGCAGTGCACCACTCAGTAGGAACAAAGCCTGAGGTGAGGCTGTAATTGAACAGGGCACACAGCTTAGTGCCAATTCACTCTGTAGTTCATGTATAACACAGCCAGGGATATTGTCAGGTCCCATATAAGCTGTATTCTTGGCCTTGGACAGTGCTGTTTTAACCTGTGCAGCAGTAATAGTGGGTGCCTGGCAATGTGCTGTCATTTTGACTTGTCCTGTGGGAGGAAGAGGAGTATAGTTGGCACTTAATCTGTTGGCCTGTATACTGGTGATATCTGTTAGAACGGTATTGGAGGTACCATTGTGCAGTAGCTCAGAGCAAATCTGGGTATTGCTGTGGAGATTCTTTACATAACTATAGAAGGCCTTGTGGTTGTCTTTCCTATCTGCTGCAATTCTATTTTCATAGCTAGCTTTAGAGGATTTGATGAGAGATCTCAACCTATTGTTGAGGCTGATAAGGGAGTTTTTCCAGTCTTGGGACTTTAACTTATTCTGCATCAGTTTCTTTTTTCTGTTGTAGAGTTTGTTTATGGCAGGGGATCACCAGATTGGCTTCCTTTTTTGGAGGAGAACATCTTGGTTCTATTGGGTATGGTGAGATCCATGCATTTGTGTACCTGTTTGTACAGTGCATTGGTGTATGGTCATGCAACTATTCTCCATTTGCATGGGTGCTGTGATGTTAGCCACCTCTGTTTTAGGAGCCCAAGGTTAGCTTTGGAGAAGTTTCTCATGGTGGTTACCTTTGCAGGGGGGTGGGAGGGATGGGAATTTCCAATGTGATTAGTTTGTGGCCGGATCTAACCAGGGAGGAGTTAACTATTGGTGTAGAGCAACGTTCGCTGTGTTAGTAATGACCAGGTCAGGGATGTTGCTACCTCTAGTTGGGGTACAAATGAGCTGGTCCAGGGCATTGGAATTAATGAATTCCAGGAAACATTGGGCAAGTGTATTGCTACATGAGTGGTTTTCCCAGTTAATGGAGGGGTAGTTGGAGTTGCCCAGTATGAGAGTGTTAGGTTGGACCCTAATATTATCCAGAGTGCTTAGGAACGTGGAGTGTGAGTCCTGGGACATGGTTGGGGACTTATAGCAGGCTACGACCTGAATTGCTGTCTTACCCAATGCTAGCTGCACCTGAACTATCTCTGATGCATTATGTTGGGCTACCAGTTTGGAGGTGTGCACATCCTTTATGAATATGGCCTTTGGAGGCTTTGGAGCTTTGGTCCAAGTTCTTGGCCCAAAAGGTGTGGAATAAGTTATAGCCTTGTAGTGCATGGGGTGCTTTCTGCTGCTTTGAACCAAGTCTCTGTTACAGCACAAATGTCGATGTTCTCCATTTTAAGGGTTCTTCGAGTGAGTGCATTTTGAAATTTACACTTCTAGCATTGAGCAGCATGACCCTCAGATTGCATTTGCATGTAGCTGTTATGGTGGTAATTTGGTCTTTGAAACACAGCCTAAAAAAGGCACTATAGGGGTGGCAAGAGCCTTGGCCAATATCCGGAAGCCCAGGGTTGACAATTGCAAGCCATCTCTGGCAAAGCATCGAGGTCTCTCAATCATGTCATCCCAGGCAGACAGACACTGGATCCCCTTGGAATGACACCAAAAACTTAGCCAATTGTTGAAATCAATCATTTTCTGCTTCTACTGTGGTATAATTCTGGGTGATGGTAGGATACTGCTCAGGGCTAGGGTCATACCTGCGTGGGCTACATAATCCAAGAGCTACTCCATGTCTCTTTTCATGTAGTCCAGGGAGGTATGTCTCAGGTCATTCACACCCACATGTACAATGACAGAGTCATATTTGTACCTGTTGTTGAGGGACCTGAGTGCGTGCGTTATGTGGCAGACCTGGCACCTGACAGGCAGCTGACTGCTACTTTCTCCTTATTCAACCTAGTGAGCGTGACATCAGTGTGCCTCACTATCGAGTCACCTGTGACTAGTGTGTTGGGCATGGTGTTTTGCTGTAGGGGCTTTGGTTGAGTGGCATACTCTTTAGGAGAGTTATGTATCTCGTAATTGGTGTTGTGTTGTGGTGGTCGAGTGTGTTTCTGCCTTGGAGGCCTCTGCCGTTTAGGTAAATTTTTAATGAGAGCCTCCGCGAACGTGGTTGTGTGGTTTGTGTTTTTATGTGAAGGCAGTGCTGCTCTGTGTTTTGAAGGGGTAAGTGTTCCATGTGGCGTGGTGCAAGTGTTGACCTTCTCCTCTTGACCAGCTATTCTGGTCTTGGCTGGAGAGTGCGTGGCTTCCAATTTGGATATATAAGTGCATCTCTCACAAGTCTGAGTGCTGGGAGGTAAGAGGAGAGGGTTGTCAGTGTACATCAGGTAGTTGCTATATTGCCTCAGGATGCCCAAATTCATCAGGTTAATAGGAGAAACCACAAGGAACTGACCTTTAGACATGCCTGGAAGGGTGGGCATTAATAATAAGTACTGAAGCTGTTTCCTTGTAGAACATTTAGTGCTGGTAGCACTTTTGAGTGCTACAATAATTGCTACAAGAAGTCTGGTAAAGTGGTCGACTAATAAGCTAGTAAAAGTGCAGGAGAGGAAAGAACTAGCAAATCTAATGGAACAATCGAAGAGCAGACTTTTTGGCACCGCTCAGAAGCTTACAAACAGTCCTGGATACATCAAAGCTGTATCTGGACTAGACTAACTACAGGAAAGGCAGGAAACAAGCTTAGACTTTTTTTTTGGCAAACTATATGTGGTCTGTGTCCCTTAACAATGTCCATGTAGGTGATATTGTTGCTAAATTGGCCACATTGAGGGTAGTGACACACGTCAGCATCATGCATCATACCTGACTGAAATATCATGCTGATACCATATCTGCTACACTATCACTTCTCCAGGCTTGTATGAGCGCTACATGACTCCACATCCTATGTCTGGTGGGTTATCTCACCATCCTTGTAGGCATTCAGAACATTATGTGTTGTAACAGGTAGTGTGTTATGTCCCATGCACATAATCTATGTGGAGCATGTCATGTGTACGTAGTAGTACACTACATAATGGTGAAAATGTAGGTTTACTAATCTGTGTATTGTCAACTGTGTTTATATTACTGTGTGCACATCCCATGTGTCAGTCCTTACTGTGTGTATGCAAATGATATACCATTTTATCTCCCTGTTCCACCCGGTGGACTCAGGAATAAATACCACAGACCTGTTATACACAGTACAATGCATGCCTTCATCAACCGCATCAGGGTTAAGTGTATGGTAAAGAAATGGCAGGGCCAACAGGTGTTGACAGGTAAATATGTTGCAGTTAATGTAATGGCTATGCTTGTGAGGGACCTGCTGACAGTACTGCAGTAACCTGCTCTTTATGTATGAGCCTGTGGTAGTTCACAACACTGAGCTGACATGTTTGAAGGCTACCTGTCTGTGACAAGGGGTATGTATGCAAGGTCACACTGTCTGACAATAGTGTCCTTCACACACTGTTGCATGCATACACACCTGGTACATGCACATATAAAGCTGTACCTTACATATGACATGGTCGGTGTACTCCCAGTCTGCCATACTCCCTCTTGGGAATGTCTGCAGGGCCACAGCCTGTAGACACAGAGACACCTGGAACACAAACAGAATACAGCATGTCAGACTATATTCAGTCAGTGGTACTAACAGCAATAATGCATCCTGGCTAATAAGGTACATACACCTGTATGTGTACCCATAACAAATCCAAGCAGACAGCACCTTACATAGTATTACATAGCTACACTGTACTATATTCACCCTGTGCATTAGACCCATATTAGCATGTCCCTGCATCGATGGTATGGATAACAGGGATGTGGCACAGGTATCATCATATGCACAGGGTGTGGTGTGCATTTGCCAGAGGCCTAGGCTGGGCCATACAGTTGACATAGTGTTTGTGTGTGTGTGTGTGTGTGTGTGTGTGTGTGTGTTTGGAGGGGTATCCAATAGATGGGCTGTGCAGAAGTGCTGTGTGTGTCTGGAGGTGACCTACCTGTGATACAGATGTGTGTGTGTATGTATGCACACAGTCACACCATGTGGCTGCCCTACACAGGGGTATGTTGGACAGCTGTGTACTGTACATGGCAGAGTGTCCAGATCACCGTTTCTGGCCATGGATATGGGAACTGGTCCTGTCAGGAGTATCACTGGCACCAGCAGGCCCAAGGCTAGATACAGTACTCCTTCCTGATGATGACTGCTGTCTGCTGGATCTGTGCCTCTGACAGGAATGGACAGGACCACATGGCCATGACCTACTCTGGTGTGATGTGGACAGCAACCCCCCTTTGGTAGTGCTGGTGTCACTGCCACTAAGGGAGTGTAAAGGTGCATGGACCCATATACTCTCAGCTGTTGTTGGTGATGACCTACATCCACATGGCCAATGCCCTTCTCCCACCACATGCTCTAGCACAGACATGCCACAGTCGAGGATTTGCAAAATCTCACCCTACCATCTATTCATAACCTCAGTATTTTGACATGTGGCCTGAACAAAGTCATGTGTGTCACCACATAAATCAGGGAGAATTGCATCCACCACCCTGAGTACTTGAGTGTTGTGGCATTCACTATGTGCCTGTGCATCCATGACAGCCCAGAACATGCGTCTGGTGACTCCTTCTGTGGCACTTGCGACAGTGGCCCGACGAGCAGCATTCCTCCTGCAAGCACCCCTGTCCATTCACCTGTGTGGAACCTCACCTGCACTCTGGCTATGGCCAGTGTCTACACTCACACCTGCCATAGCCACTGCACTAGCCTGTTCAATGCCACCACCTGCCAACTGTCCATCATCTGTGGCCACTGGTGACGGGGTATGTATGGGCATTGTCACTGTGTGCAGAGATGGTGTGGACAAGAGTGGGATGCCAACCAATGGCACAGATTCATCCCCCTGACAGCCCCATCTGTACCGCACTATTCCTATCATCATTGTCAGAGTCTGCAGAGATAATGACATCAGTTTCAAAAAGGGGGGCTCCAAACCACATTGCCACCTGTGAGGGAAGACAACATATGTACATTAATACCTGCACTTTGACGTTGGCTGGTACATGCACACACACACACACACACACACACACACACACACACACACACATACACACACACACACGCACACACACTTACAGGTGAGGTGGTAGACATCGATTACACAGACCACACATTACCCAAATGGTGACATGTATGACACATGGCCCTCAACATCATGCATTGCAGCCAGTTTTACTACATGTAACTAACAATATAGAGCTCTGGGATATGTGATTAGTGTTAGTATGTGATGGCCATTCCCCCAGCACAGACTGCACCAATGCACACATCATTTTCACCTGTATAGCACAGTGGCATGTACTACAGAACATACCTCACAACTGTACAGATCCTTGCAGGATTTGTAGAAGTCTGGCTCATATGTTTGCTCTATTTCTCATAACCCCTTTGTTTCTCTGATACATAAGTGGGATGATCTGAGGAGTGACATCATTGATTAATGACATACATTTGAGTGTCAGACCTCCAAACCAGCAGTGAATGTTTGGTCACACAATTCCTGTTACACCACCAACCTTCTAAGCTTACAGTGGATATGATAAGTATACACAACCCTGCTAACATGCCATGTTCTTGTAATATACAAAATGAGACTGCAATAATGCATTTAAATATGTTACCCACCATTCATGTGACATATGACCTGTAGAATCCAATCAATAAACAAACACATGTGTTACATGTAAAATATAATGACTGCAATATGTACAATATGGTGATTGCAAAAGTGTGCACACCCTTAAAATGATACTTTGTTGAAGCACCTTGTAAGTGACTTACAGCGTTCACTCTTCTTGTGAAGGTGTCTATCAGCATGGCACATCTTGACGTGGCATTATGTGGCCACTCTTCCATGCAAAGGTCACCCAACTCTGTCAGATTGCAAGGGCAGCTCATGTGCACAGCCCTTGTCAGGTCAGACTGGTGTTTTTCTATCTGGTATAGGTCTAGGCTCTGGCTGGGCCAATCCGTAACCATGAGTGTGTTCAGGTGGAGCCATTCTTAGGTAGCTTTGGATGTATGCTTTGGGTCTTTGTCATTGCTGAAGGCTGACACACCTCTCCATCCTCAGCATTCTTGCAGACTCCTAATGGATTTTGGGCAGATGTGGGTGTTATTTGGAAATGTTCGGAATTCCCACCACCATGACTATACAGGCCCTGTTCTGGCTTTGGAATGGCATCCCCACAGTGGGCCACTGCCACCAGTGTGATTCACCATGAAGATGTTGGTCTTCAGGTTATGAGAGGTGTTGCTTGTGCACCACACATACCTTTTGGTATTGTGGCTGTGAGGTCGATCCATAGTGTCATTACACCATAATACATTTTCACACATGCCTTTGGGAGATGTGACGTGCTGTACTGCAATTTGTACATACCCCTGGATGTTTTTTGGTGTGGGGAAATGCTTCGATCTTCTGACCCTACCCAGTAGGCCAGATGTATGCAGAATATGGGAGAGTGTTCCCACAGGTAGTACACAACACCAGTACTAGCAAGAGATTCCTGCAACTCCCTCCATGTTGCTGTATGTCTCCTGGCAGCCTCCCTGACCAGGTCTTGACATGTCTTGTCATCATTTTTGGAGGGATGCCAGGTTCTTTTCAACAGCACTGTTGCCCCACATTCAATCCACTTTTTGACAACTGTCTCCACTGTGTTCCATGGTGTATTGCAATGCTGTGGTAATGTTGTTGTACCCTACTCTTGACTGATACCTTTCAAATATGAGATCCCTTTGCTGCTTTGTAAGCTGTCTGCAAGCTATGACTGTTGCAGGCACCTGAGTAAATGTCATGACTATCCCACTTAGCAGACTGTTATTTGCAGTTACTCAGAGTGCCTTTACGTGATAGCAGGTGTGTACCCAAGCAGACTGTATGCTGTCAGTAAATAACAAGCTGCTGCAATACCATATTATTTGAAGGGTGTGCACACAAATGCATCCAGCTTATTGTCAGGTTTGTATAATCCATATTTGGTGCCCAACAGATTGATTGGTTTTACAGTGGAATTGTTCATGTCATAGGTCACATTACAGTTTGGAAAAGGTATGGACTGACATACTGTGGTCTCAATTTGTATATATATCACAAATACCTGGCATCTTAACAGGGATGTGTACCCTGTTTATATCCACTAAATGACAGTAATGTTTCACATATGTCCCTACCTTAGGCCGTTTGTCCCCCCATTTTGTTGGTCTCTGTCCAGAAGTCTTGCACTGACAGGTCATGAGGTATGCTACAGAGATGTTACATTCTCATCAGATAGGCCCCTGTGGTGACCACTGTGATGCAATGCAGTTAACCCCAACACAAGTGAACGTGCACATAAAGCAATATGGCTATGAGTGACAGTTGTGTGCATGGTATATTGCATGGCCTTCACATGCCTGGGGTATTGGCAAACCACAACAGAACAATTGCATACTTACCTGCTGCAGGATGCCATCCCACATGCAGACCGGAGGGACCTAGGTAGTTGTGGAAGGGAAGTATTGTCAGCAGACCCATGTGTGGCATTGGCATAGGATTGATGCAAGATGGAAGCAGCATGTCTGCACATTTACAGTACAACCCCCAATACTACACAATTTGCTGTCCTTCACCATAGATGTGCACATCTGTGCATTAGAAAACCCCATCCACAACTGCAATCTGACTTGACACATGCATGTGGATACTCTACAATTACAAGTATGTCTGCTACACTAGTCTAGTAATCTACACTGGGGCCTTACCTGCAAACTCCTCGTCCATTGTCTGGGTGCCACCCACCACGAGTATGTGGGGATCTGTACTCTGATGTTGTACTGGGATGTGTGCCCCAGGGTACCTGAGGAGCTCCCTGGTGAGTGTCAATGGGGCTGCATGGCCAGGCCCACACCTGTGGCTGTGTGGTCCCTGGCCACTGCAGCAGCCCTTTGCTGGGCATGGCGTATGAGGTCACTTTCATGATGCTGGATCTGCTCGTATGTACATGCATGCAGGCTGACATCATTTACCCTGTGGACAAGGTCATCTCCTGTAGATGTTTCTGGCTCCAGCCAAACATTATGGCATTGTTCTATAGTATGGCTTCTATGATTATATTTGTCTCAGCCGCTGGGAAAGTTGACCTTTGCTGATGCGACATTGCACCTGGAAGACATAAAAAGGGAGACACATCACAGGACCTCATACATTTGGCAACAGTATGTACAGAACCTGCACAGCTACATTGAATACCAGTAGCCACCACTCACAACCACACCACACCCCTGTAATGTATCAGCACTGTATCTGCTTACATTGCACTGCTGGACCTGGAGTGTCTTATTCCCCTCAATGAGGGCTAGTTAATTTTGTAATCCTGTACTCCTTATTCATGTCTGTGTAGAGGGATGACATTAGCCATCTTCCATGTGGATGGGGTGTGGATGGGGCCAAGCCTTGGTGTGACTACAGTGTGTAATGCAGCTGGGAGAACATGCCTGAGTTCATGTAGGATGCAGACAGAGATGTTATCGGGTCCCATGGATATTTACGCTTGTTGCCTTTCAGTAGGCAATATGTACCTGCTCACTGGTGATGAGGGGAGGGTGCAGGTGCTGTGCATATAAACCTATAATGATGCTGATCCAGGGGGTGATGTTTTCCCTAAACCTATCTGCAGCAGGTTGGCTATAGCTATGTTGTATGTGTGTATGTGGTCTGATTGGCCACCATTACAGTGTGGGTTGTTTTTTGCCTCAGAGACTGCAGACACATGTGAAGATGGCCTTGTGATTGGCCTTGGTGGATGTGTCCAATTTGTACTCATAGTTAGCCTTACAGTACTCCACCTGTGACCTTATATGCTTGATCAGACAAAGGCTGACTTGATGCCAAGTTGGTGCGTGCTCCTGATTTGCCCTGTAGAGCCAATATAGGGACCAAGTCTAGGGTTTGTGTATTGCTGCTGTTCACCACAGGTGTTCAGCCTACCTTGAGGGGGTTGATGTTGTCCTGTCTGGTATTGCTGAGACCATAAAGCTATGTAGGTGCCCACACAGCATTGTGTTGTGGGCCTGGATACAGCTGCTAGTTCCAACACATGGTATGCCCTTCATGTGGGCCTTGCCTATTTCCCTTGCCTGTGCAAGGGACATTACAGAGGTGTGGGGGCTACAGCTTCACAGACAGTAGGTGGAAATACCTCACAGGGCAGGACATGTTGAGACATCCCAACAACATGAGGGACAAAACTCCAGATTTTGGTACAGATTGTATGTCATTAGTGCTGTTATACACATGAAGGGTTGCTACATTGACAGGGGTTGTCTGGACATGCATTCACTGGGTGACTTGACATCTGACAGTGATATGCCTCTGACATACCTCTCAACTGGTATGCTGTACAAAGACTGGCTGGGTGTTTGCCTATTATGCTTGGTCTGTTCCTCGAACAACATCTGTTTTTGTGGGGTTGGTAGGATAATGTGAGGATTGTAGTCAGTAAGTGTTGACATCTGTTGGTGTTCCAGACATCATATCCTTCAGGGATGTTATGCTACAACAACATGTGTAACACTGGCTAGGCTTAAAATGGCTCACAAGGGCAGTTAGCTTAGTACTAATCTATGAACCTATGAACCTATGAACCAGCTACTGTTTCAGTTTGTAACACCATTATGTGTGATATGTTGCTCTTTCCAGCCCCCTGTCCCACAAGTATGCCAGGCATTGTCCAGATGTCCTGCACTATGAGGTGCAGAAGTATGGTGTATCACTAATTGCCAGCTGCACTCCAGTTATCATGCCAATCATCTGGCAGACTCCTGGCCATAGTATGCAGAGGTGGCCAGGTTATGGGTCCACACCCTGGTAATTCTGTAGACATCTGCACATATGACAGTTATGTATGTCTGGCCATTGTGAACAGACTGCCAATATTGTGTAGTAGTGTTGTGTGTATATGTTTGTTGGGCTGGGTAGGGAGAGTAGCAGATGTGAGTGCCATACATCCTTTACCTATCTGACTCTGCATGCTGCTACAGCTGCTGGTGGTCTATCAGATCTGTATGCTTTTAGGGGCTGACAGTGACATGTCCTGTAACACCTCAGGATTCCCAGTACACTGTAAATTGGGGCAGTATATGTAGGGGTAATGTGTGAGTGTCAAACAGTATGTGGTTGCTCACACAGTATTATACTGCCATGTTCAGTTTGCTTACTGGTATATCGCTGTGACTGTGGTGTACTTGTTTGGGGTTATGCACTAGCACATCAGTGTCTGTTTTCCACTAGTGTTACATCCCTGTAGTGCCTGTTATATTTGCTAATGCATGTGTACAGCCCCAGAGCTGGACCTGAGTAGTGTTATGTCAGTCTGATTGTAGTTTGGCCATTGCTCAGTAGCTCAGTGTAGTTTCCCTAATGTTGTGTTATGTCCACATATTCATAGGATGTCCAGTTGTCTGACCTATATCTTTGGTCTGGTCCCCATGACTGTTATGTTTGAATGACACATCAATGGGATGATGCGGGGATTGAGGTCAGTAACTAATGAGAAGCAATTGAGTCCTGGAATTGTGATAGTTCAGTCGATATATGTTAGGACATACATTGTTACTACATGAATTTTCTCAGCTTATCTACTAATGTATTTTGGACATGTCCCTATTTTCAGGCTTTTGTCCTCCCACTTTGTCAGGCTTGGTCCAGATTCATTACACTAAGGGGTTCTGAGCATACGGCTCCACTGCCAGAATTTTTACAGAATGTCCAGATGTTTGGACCATACTTTTGTTCAGTTCAACAATGTATTTCTATTTGTATGGTAAATCACGGTGATGATCCAAGGATTTATATCAGTAAATAAATGACATGGCATTTCAGTTTCCATCCTCATATCCTTCAGTAGTTGTCTGATGAAACACACACTGTTGCTGTAACACGTCTTCATTTGTAACAGCGATTTTTTAAATATGTCCGCATATGTGACCCATCCCCCCCGTTACAACATTTGTACAGGTTCCTTGCACTAACAGGTTGAGAGAGATGGTTCTGAGGTATACCTGCACTACTGCATGTTATATACATACACATATATACATATATATGTGTATATATATATATATATATATATATATATATATATATATATATATATATATATATATATGTACATATATATATATATATATATATATATATATATATATATATATATACATATACACACACACACACACATATATATATATATATATATATATATATATATATATATATATAATTTTCCTTCCTTTATATTTTTATATATGTATATCTATATTATGACTCTACTTTTTCATATATGTGTTTCATCAGACATATATATATATATATATATAAATATACACACGTGAGTGTGTGTGTGTATATGTCTATATACAACACACAAAAGGTTTCACAAAGCTTTCTCCCTTATGTTGTATGCCTCTATTGCATGATATGTTTGAAAAAGCAACATTAATTCTTACAACTCAGATGGTGTAGTGGTGCATTCCTCTGACTGTAGTGTTTAAAGTGATGGGCTCAACACTTGAGACTGCTGTTTTTTTTTTTCATTAATGTTAAATGACCTGAATGCAGGATATGTTTGTTAAAGCAATATAGATTCTCACAGCTCACATGGTGTAGTGGTATTTTGTTGTGATTGTAGAGGACAGCAGCCCAGGTTCAAGACTTTCAGGGTTGACTATTTTGTTACTGGGCAGAACATGGTCTGATGGATACAGACTGATTAAGGCACGTTTAAGCATATTATACTTATAATGTTATATGTAAACAATAAACCACAGCTGGGTGTGGGTAATGCTGGATTTACCCATGGTTGGTGTGGTTTGGTCACGAGGGAGAAGCCCGAGTGATCAAACAAAGCCAACCGTGGGTAAATCCGGCATTGCCCACACCCAGCCATGGGCTATTGCTATTATACAATGACATTATTTAAGAAAAACAATACTTACCTTTCTTAAATAATGTCATTGTATAATGCCTCCGTGCTGCCCTTCCTCGGTTTTCCGGTATCCTGGAGCATTTCTGATGTACTGCGCATGTGTAAGGGATGTGCTCCCACACTTACGCAGTACATCAGTGCTGTGCAGAGATAGCAACGGAGATAGGAAGATCTCCATTGCTTTTTTTAACATATATGCTATATGAGTTGAAGAACTCGTATAACATAGTGCGATACATTAAAAAAAGCAACGGAGATCTTCCTTCCTCTGTTGAAAGAAAGATCTCTGTTGCATTTTTTATGATATCTTGCTATGTTATACAAGTTCTTCAACTTGTAAAACATAGCAAGATATGTTAAAAAAAGCAACAGAGATCTTTGTTTCTCTGTTGCTATCTCTACAGAAAAAAAACAAAGTACAGGAGATATGCAAACGGAAAAAATCTGGGCAACTGGACCTTTTTCCGTTAGTATACTGTCAGATTTACAACGGGCACTCTGGTTAGGCTGGCCAGTTAGCATACTCATTTTTGTATGTTAATGGCTAGTCATTGTATAATATAAAATAATATTTACATACACATTATAATTTTACATTTACCTTCCATGTCATCGTCCTATGTGCTTTCATTACATTATATTCTTGTGTGACTATATTGTATCGGGCATGTGTGTTTATATGGGGGTTTCACATATTTTCTACACTGACATCTCACCTTTGGAACTGCTACACTACCCTGGTTGACAAAAAATAATTGCTACATAATTTAAGTTTATTAAAATTATTTTAACACTACTTTCACATGGGAAAATAAGTTGCCTGTCTTGGGACTCAAACCATAAACACCTGCATGTAAAACTGCCGTTCTAACCACTAGGCCATCTTGGACTGAAAGTTTCACCTGTCTATTTTAATTTAGCTCCTATGGGATGTTTAAGCTATGCTAAGGGGACAGCCATAATGTACACACCCACTTAGCTACACTTAAACATTCCTTAGGATATTAAAAATAAGTACATATTATTATTATATTTTTAGGTTATATAGTTGTGTATTGTGGTGTTCTGACAACTACTTGGGACTGTAGTCGTGAAATACTGGCATTGATTGGGCTTTCATGCTTCTATGTGTGTTTCATGCTGATACATGAAATGTTCTCTATCAACTTTGTGTGTTTGTGGGGCTGTGCTTGTGCTTTTTAACTTTTGTGGGATTTATCCCCTGTTATATGTGCATTTGCACACATTTCCTGCTTTTGCAGGATGCAGAAGTGCCGTATGGTGCTTTAGAAATACAGGGGGTGTGTCACAGAAGCTGTGACACATTCCCTGTATTGCTTTGCTCTTGCCGTTTTAATTTCAGTGTCTGTGGACACTGAAATGATCAATTTTACATTTCAGTGTCTGTGGACACTGAAATATATGGCTTAGAAAATGCCATACGGCACTTTCTGAGTAAGTGTCAGTGCACTGCTCGGACATGCCCCTTGCACTCATACGCGGATCGTGTCCTTGTAGAGAATACAGCAGTGTGCCTTCATGAATATTCAAGGTGCGCTGCTGTTAATGGGTTGCTTCCTGGGGTACAGGGTTTGATTCTTTTACCCCCATTTGCATATTGTATGATCTTGAGCAAGTCACTTGACCATACAGTGCTTTGGGGCAACCGACAATTTGGGCTAGGCTCCTTAATGGTCTCCTGGACTGCAAATAGTAACTACCTATGAAACTAAAGTAGGAGATTGACCTTTGTCAGATTTTGAAATGCAAGAGAGGCATGTGTCAGTCTATGACCCCTTTGAAAAACTCAGTGCTGCTCTTTAAAAATATCAGAGTATTAGATAATCATGAGGAGTGGATCATACATTGTTAAATGATTGTTGTTCCTATATTGAACTATGCATTAGGTAAGTAAATGAATAGCAGCATTTCAGGACTTATGTGTGAAACTTAAAAGTTCTCTTTTAGTAATGATAAAATCCTTTGTTCAGTCAAGTCATTGTTTTTTTTTTTGGAAATATCAAAAGTGGGTGTTTCAGGCTGTCTATAGCTAGGGTTTGAGGGTTATCTGATTATCTGAATTACAACAAAAGGTACTATGAAGGAACAAGATCAGAGAATGAGAGGTGCAGATGCTCCTAGATCATTTAAATGTGCATGTAGAACCATTAGGCCAGGTAGTACATTTATGAGTTTGTATAGGTCATTGCTACATGGGCGGCCACGGTGGTGCAGAGGTTAGCATTGCCGCCTCACAGCAAGAGGTTCTCTGGTTTGATTCTTGGCTGAGGTGCCTTCTGTGCGGAGTCTGCATGTCTTCCCTGTGGTTGCGTGGGTTTCTTCTGGGTGCTCCAGTTTCCTCCCACATCCCAAAGACATGCTGTAGGTGGATTGGACACTCTAAATTGGCCCTAGGCATGAGTGCATGTGTGTGTGTGCCTTCTGTGGAAGGTTGGGCACCAGGCTGGCAACTCGACACTGTAAAAGTTCCAATGCCAATCATGAGCGGACAGGTGATCTGCTGTGGTGACCCCTAACCGGGAAAAGAAGAAGAAGTTAGGTCATTGCTACAATTTGTGGGCAACATGTTGAGCAAAGAAAAGACTAGACCTGGACCATTGTTACTGTGAAAGTAAAAGCATGAAGGAAAGGAATCAAAGGCATGTGATGGAGTCCAATGATTCTGACCTTGTTGCAGCATGAAAGAAACAAAACAAAACAATGAATGTTGGACATTTTAGCAATAGGTTGCACTCCATTGTGGGTAATGCAAAGTTTACTCATGGTTGGTATGGTTTAGTCACAAAGCTGAAGCCTGAGTGACCAAACAAAGCCAGCCATGACTAAATTTGCATTTTTCAAAGACAAAACTAATACGTTGCTTTATTTATAAAATAATGTTTTATCCATTTTAAGTAATGCAACTGTACAGCGGATCTACTTTACTGTATGTCTTTTGTCACTGATGTCAAGCTCTGGGGATAGCTTAATACATGCATTTCAAAATACATATTACAAGTGAAGCCACAGACAAGGCAAAAAGTCATCCATAAATGTTATGTTTTGGAAGTTCTTCTAAAGTACAGATCATGGCTACCAGTCCTCTTTCTGTGGGTAATGTAGAGTGTTACAGTTTATTGTGTACTTTGTAGGTGACTCACAAAAGCCATGACCAGAGCACCACATTTAACATGCTCTTAACATTTTAATATGTTGGAACTGACTTTGTTTCAGATGCCGCACGTTGCTATTGGGTCATGAAGAAAGAAGAGGTGGATTTTATTTTTATTTTATACCTTTCCCCTGGTTTTCAAGTTTGTATGACATTATAGTTAGAATATAGAGAGCTCAGGTATGTGGAGATGGCGACGCCCTCACATTGGGTAAAAGGGGTTTTCCCCTGCTAAAATTATTGTTACAAAGTGTAAGGCAATGTACTTGTAGTGATATTTTGGGTATATGATAAAACATATAGTTTCATATTTTTATTACAATTACTTGCATCTTGACAAAGCAAGATGTGATTAAATGTAATAAATCTATAATGCAGGGTTTATCATGGGCCTTGTGATTGCTTTGTCACATAAAGTAGCCATTATTGCGTAATTTGTGCCTTTGGAGTTAGTGTATGTAGAATTTTGGGGTAGGAAGTCAGATATGCCACATGGAGAGAGCAGGGGTGACTTATCACTTGCAAAAATGATTGTTACAGAATGTCAGGCAATATATTCAAAGACATATCTGAGAGTTTGATGCACCATTGCATTATTTATTTTAGTTATGATTATTCATGCCTTGACAAAACAAGGTACAATTAATGAAACTAATCCATAATATATTTTTAGGGGTGTTGGGGGTTGGCATAATGGTTCAAGTATTTACCTCACAGACAAGAGGAACAGAGTTTGATTTCCATCAAAGGAAATTGACTAGGCTTAAAAAACAGTCAACAAGGATAACTGGCATAGTATTTGTCAGTAAACATATTGTGGCATGCTTATTGCTTTGTCCACTCACTAGCTACATTTTAAATGTAATGCAGCTTTTATGATATCACTTATACACATCCAGGAAAATAATATTGGGAAGTTAAAAACAATCTAACTGCAGCTTCAGAGAACTGGTAATTTAAAATGTTTGTGCAAAACCTTCCCATTACATGCGTGTAATCTTGTCCTAGTTTCCAAGACAGTGGGAGAAGCATTAGTGAGAGAACAGTTAGCAATGGAAAACCGAGGACCTCTATTAACAGGACATTTTAAAGAGTAGTAGGGAGAAGCATATGTTAAAGAGCAGTTAGCAATAAAAAGCTGAAGGCCTATTGGGAGGGTGGCCTAATGGGTAAGGTGTTTGCCTTACAAACACAAGTTACAGGGTTTGAATCTCACAGGGGATAACTGGCTAGGCTTAAAATGGCACGCAAGAGCAGTTAACCTAGTACGAACCTATAAACTTTCTATTAACAGGACATTATAAAAAGTACTAGAAGATCATGAAGGGTCAATCAGATGTGAACATATGTCAGCTGAAAAGTAAGGATTATTTTGTTGAGAATGAGTGCATCATAGGTAGGGATATACTTAATGCTAATAAAAAAAGAGTTTTAGATGAAGGTCTGGCAGTAAGTTAAGCAGTTTAAGGAACAGCTAGGAAAGGGAGCAACATTTAACAGATTGCAACAAAGCAGCTTGCTGAGTGGTGGCTGAACAGCTAAAATGTTTGTCTTACAAAAGTCAATATGGTAGTAAGGTTTAGGTTGTGCTGACAAGTGATTTGGACATGGGGTCAGACTGCCAACTTAGATTTGGTTACAAACTGTAAAAAATAAGCTGCATAGATATGGGGCAAATGATTAATGCTAATCTGCTAGGACACCAGTCCAAATCACAAATAGTAGGCTATATGAATTTGGGTCCAAGTGTTCAGTAAAATCAGTGGGTGGCTTAAGTTGGCACACTGGGGCTAGATTTGGGACTGGTAAAGGTTAGTGGGGCTAGCTTTGTATCAAAGGTTAAGACACAGCCATCAGTTATGAGACAGGATACAAGAAGGTGCTTCCAAACCTAAAGGTAGTTAAGACACTATTTAGATTGGGAATACATTATGATGAAGAAATGCAGAACACTGCCTACTCATGAAAATAAGTGTTTAAAACAAAATCAAAGACAAGTAAACACAAGATATGGTTCAGAGGAATATTTTTTTAAATTGCAAGCACTTTTATCCCGAGTAGTGTCAGAACAAATACACGTGTTTATGTTTTTTTTTCTAACTCTGATCACCTCTGAGGCTCTGCTCGACAGTGGCACAAGAAAATAATTATCTTGGGTGGCAAAAGCCAGGGTACATTTTCGGCTGGGCTTGTATAGGCCCCAGGGCCAATAGCCTAGTACCTACCTATGAACCTATAAAGGCGCTTAAAGAGAAAAACAGCCAGCATTTCAGATTCTTATTGCTATGCGACTCTAATGGTTAGTAATTAACACACAGACAGATATTTTCAGTCATAGCTTAGCTCAGGGATGGTCCTTTGTTCAATACAGAACTCTTACATTACTTTTAAAATTGGCAGATTGGAAAATCATTTTATTGCTTTTTTACTGACAAATGTGTTAAGGCCTGAATGCCTTATTGCTGTATGTATTGGTCACAAAAACCTTTAAACTACTTACTCTCTGTCAGACATGTTAGGGCTAAAGTCCTTGTTGTTAACACAGTAATTACAGTCAGAGGCTATGCAATGCCCGTGCACTGGCCCAGTAAACAAGGAGCCTCAATTCTCACCACTAGCACCAGTGAGGGGCATGCACATTGGGAAGGATAAAAAGTACACACATAGTAAAGTACAATTTCCCTTAAGAGCACACAGAGATCACAGTCAGTTTGGGGCTGGTTTCTCCCTTTTTCTCCAAATCCCCAATAAGACTCCCCACTGGGACAGCTAGAGGGTTCAGATCCCAGCCAAGTATTCAAGCCAAAATGTCCAATACCCTCTCTGTCCAACCAGTGCTTCATATCCCTGCCCAAATAGCTGGCACACACAGACTTTGAGATTTGGTTTATATACAAACACACAGGCACTCCTGGGGAAGGCTGGCATAGGTTCTCCAGCTATGCCCCCTCCTGCCAGGCTATAAGGTAGCAATCACTGCCACCAACTACTCTTATTAGCTAATAATAAGGACCTTCCCAAAGGGTGACCAATTTTACTATGTAATATTACTGTTATCCAAATAGTAAATGTGACCCAGGGCTAAAGCTATTGGATTGGCTTGGATTGTATCACCGAATACATGCAATGTACCCTAAGAGCTTAAATTATCTCTACACAAAACAGCCACAGTTGAATGATTTAAAAATATTTAATAATTAATAATAAAACCACAAGACAAATCTTATTACTTCAACACAATGACATTACAGAGTTCAAAAATCACAGGAAAATGTTTTAAAATAATACTGTAGAATAGTCTGACATAAATATAGAAAGCAGTTAGACTAATCTGGCTAAATTTCTATCTAACTCTAAGAGAAATACTAAGAGCTAAGATCCTACTTACAGAGCAAAGGCAGAGTGCTGGTGAGTTGATGTGTTCAGGTTCAGACAAAATCCAAAATGCTCTACTTTCTTTCTGTCCTTAAATTGATAACACTGTACTGCAAAGTCGTTTCAGATTACATAATTCTTAAGAGTTCTGATTTAGTTTCCTAGGCTCACAGAACTTAAAATTTACATTTCTTTTTGTAATCTGCACCTGCAGGAAGCCACAGCAAAAAAGACATTTTACATGTTGTTGTTGTATCTTTCGGCTTTTTCCGGTTAGGGGTCGCCACAGCAGAACTCCGGTCTGCTAATGATTAGCAGTAGATTTTTACGTACCGAGTTGCCAGCCCTGACGCACAACCTTCAATGAAGGTACGCCCATTCACGCATGTCTCCACACAGAAGACGCTTTATCTGAGAATCGAACAGGACAACGTCTTACTGTGAGGTGACAATGCTACCGCAAAAGACATTTTACATGTAAAATCTAGTAATTAACTCTTGTCCTAAGACAATAGGAAGAATTCCTTAGTCCAGACATCCTGTCTCTAAGCTTGAGATCAGTCATACAATGATTGTCTTATCAGCTTTCTTCCAGCAGAGTGCACTGTGGTTACATTTGTGAAGCTCAGTACAACATATAGTTTAATCATAACATATAGTTCTCTTTACATTTGTAAACCAAACCTGTAGATTATATTAATATGTACAAATGACATACAATTATTTACAAAATTCTATCTAGCTAGGCTGGCAGCCTTCACAGGCTGGTATAATGGTTAAGGTGCTTACCTCATAAACGTAAGGTGCAAGGCTTGATTCTCACCTTTGGTCAGGAAATTGCCTCTGATTAAAATGACTCACACAGGCAGCTAACCTAGTAATTAACGATAAAAAGTGGGGAAAAAAGTGCACCCTTTTGCATTAAACTTGGTCCCTAATTAGATGGAACTTTGTGTAGTAGGGTATGTGATTGGTCAACATGTAGCCTATTTAAGTTACTGAACAAAAAAGGATAAAAATGGCTTAACCCAAATATTGTGCTAATGGAAACTTGAAAAGGCTTCTCCATTTGGAGGTATAAGCCATCAATGTGTGATATCATTTGGGAGATAAGAACAAACTGGGGCCTTACCAAAAAGATATTGTTTAGTCAGAAGGGGAACCACATTAGCCAAGATTATTTTCTCTCTGCCATGCACCAACACTCTACATTGGATAACACAAGTAATCAGAAAATGAGTGGGTGCTTTAAGGAAGTTCTACGATTGATGGGCAGTTTATGGGAAGGAAGAGTGATTTCTAATTTAGTAAAGTTCATACTATAAACTTCCAACTTAAAAAGTATGGAATTAATAAATGAAAGCCCATAATGAATTCTAGGGCATGCAATGCATCCAGTATCTGTTTCCTGAGACTAAAGACTGACCCAGAGAAACAGTGATGTGGTTATTTGGGGATGAAGAATAGGGGCTGTCAGTAATGACCACTGCTTCTGCTGTATCCAACAATTGTGACAGTAAACCTTTATCTCAGGTCTGCCAGATCCAGATCATTCACAAGCAATAAATACATTCTAATATAGCTGAACTACATAATATTTGTCCAGAAAACCTTCATTTTCTGCTGCCTAAATCTACTATCTTGATCTATAACGTTACATTTTATGAAGCAATTGATAAGAAAGAGGCATAAGTACAAAATTGGCATGCATTGTGATGGTACCTGTCTAGTAAGGAGGGCAAGAAAACAACCATCTGATACTTTTGAAGGCTCCACCTTGTAAAATGTGGCAGTAGAGTCAGGAAGGCAGCCATTTTCTGGATTAATTCGCAGTATTGGAGGACTCAGTCTAAGGAGACAAACAGCTGAATTAAGCATAGTCCCTTTCTTAATTTTTAAGTTTCATTTCATCTTAACTTGGATTATTCGATATGCAAAATAAGTTAGTGACTACTATAACAAAGTAAGGTATAACTACAACTCACAAAAAAACTAAGGTCCAAGTTTCAGTCTAATAACTCCTTCCTATCATGTTTCCATAATTAACGCATTTACCCTTTTACTTCATCAATTCATTGGAAAAAGGTGAAACATTCATTTATTCATTTTCCAGTACCTGCTTTATTTGATTTACTATAATGGGGGAACTGACATCTCCCCACCATAAAAAAGCACTGTAACAGACTAGCAAAAATCGTAAATTTATCGTAAATAAAGCTGACTAGGAACTCAGGGTAACTGCACAATGTACTCAAAGTTGCACATGATTATCTCATGTTAGGCCATATGGGGGCAGCCTAGTGTTTTTCATAAGATAGTCCAATATTTTATATTGGCCTGATATAAAATAAAATATCAATCAGTTGTGGAAATCATGCCAAGTTTGTCAAAATATTGTACCCCTGGACAAGAAATTTACATTTCTTTCTGTGCTAGTACCAATAGATCCATTCCTCTTCATAATTATGGGAGTCATATGGCCAGTTGAAGCTGTACTTACAGAGGACTGTAACAGTTAAATGTGTATCTGAGGAACAAGAAAAGTTCTCTTTCTATACCAGAATTCCAAAAGGTATGCTTACTGATCAGGCGTTCAAAATGTATAGCAGATTTTATCTCATTCTCAGATGTCATGTTGGAAAAGTTTAATAAAAGCATAAAAACAATTCTAAGAAAATATTTTCTGTCTAACTTAAAAAGTTGGTATATGTACCTCTTCTTGCTACTATATGTACAGCAAGAAACCCCTTGGTGTCTTCAACTTTGCTGCTATTTGGCCAAAATCCAAAAGGTTTTATTTCAGGTTATGAAAGATACCTGGAATTTTGTATCCACCCACAAAGGTTAAGAAAGTACAGTTGTGTACACTTACCATAAATGTAGATGTCTGAGTGTATTCACTGTTGCAGTCATTACATTTGGGTAATTTGCTGGCAGGTTGCCCTCAGTCAGCCTGTTAACAAAGTCTTGGGTTCTGCGTTGGTTGCTGTCCCTTCCATGATGTCAGGTCGTCAGGGGTATAAAACATGCAGCCGACACCATTACACCAGTTTTTCTTGCCCCAGATGTCAGGTGGCCCCCAAATGGGAGCATATAAAATTAAAAACACAAAAATATACCTCCAACCAAAAGCAAATACACCAAAAAGGCTTTTAAGCATAGTAAAAGAAAGTAGAGGTGTAGTAAGAGAAAAACAGGGGGTTGGAGGGAGGGTAACCGGGACTGCAACAGTGAATACACTCGAACATCTACATTTATGGTAAGTGTACACAACTGTACTATGTTCTTCATGTTTCACTGTTGCAGTCATTACATTTAGGTAGATTCCCAAAGCTATGGTTGGGAGGATGGTTTTATACAGCATTAGGACCGGCTATAAGGCCCTGCAAGGCAGCAGTGGCAAAGCCAGCTCTGGATTTAAGAAAAATTGGTAAATGATAATGCTGGTGAAAGTATGTACAGAATTCCAGGTAGCAGCTTCTAGAATATCCCTGGTAGGAACACCTCTGAGGAAGGCTGCAGAAGTAGATGCAGCCCTGGTGGAATGAGATCTGATCCCCTGGGGGATAGGTTTTCCATGGTGCTTATAGCAGAAATGAATGCAATGGCTTATCCATTTAGAAATGGTTTACTTTGAAATAGCCTTCCCCTCTGCCCCAGCAGCAAATGCCACTAGCAATTGTTCAGATTTTCTTTGAAATTTAGTTCTGTCCAAGTAGAATCTAAGTTGTCTGTGCACGTCCAAGGAATGCAGAATCCATTCCCCTTTGTTCTGTGGATTGGGATAGAAGGTTGGCAAATGAATGGACTGGTTAAGAGCCACACTGGAAACCACATTGGGCATGAAGGATGGATTGGATCTCAGAGATACCCTGTCCACATGAAAGATGATGAAAGGCTCCCCTGCCATAAGGGCCTGTAATTCAGATATCCTTCTAGCTGAAGTGATTGCTAAAAGGAAGGCTATTTTCCAAGAAAGAAATTTAAAGTCTGCAGTAGCAGCTGGCTCAAAAGGAGGTAAAGTGAGCTTCTCCAAAACAAAGTTAAGGTCCCAGGCAGGAGTAGAAACTCTCCTGGGTGGTCTCAAGTTCTTTGCCCCTCTGAGATACTGCTTGAGCAGGGGATGAGGAAAGAGGGGTGGTTCTGTTTATAGTGAGTTGAAATAGCTGAAGCGTGGATTTTAATAGAGGAGAAAGACAGGCCCTTGTGAAGCATCTCAGTTAAGTATTGCAAAATCTGAGGTAAATTGGGCACTGCTATGCTCATCCCTATAGACTGGTTCCAGCATAGAATCTTTTCCATTTGTCAGCATAAGATTTTCTAGTACTAGGTCTTCTCGCCTCCAAGATGACATCAATCACAGGTTTGCTGAGGGATGCTAAGGATGAATTTAAGTGATTAGCCAAGCTGCAAGGTTCAATGTTGGGAGCTGAGGGTGCAGAATTTGGTTCTTCTGCTGAGACAGCAAGGAAGGTGTCTGAGGCAGGTGCCATGGAGATATTTGTGACACACTGCGCAGGAGTGGGTACCAGTGTTGGCGTGGCCAGTCTGGAGCAATCAAAATTATTCTTGGTTTGTCCTGTTTGACTTTTAGCAGAACTTTGGAGAGCAGAGGCAGAGGGGGAAAGGCGTAGACTGAAAGGTATTTCCAGCTGAAGGACAGAGCATCCACTTTCCAGGCTTTTTTGTGGGGAGTCCTTGTGCAAAACTTGTCCAAGTGGTAGTTCTGGGGGGGGGGGGGAATAGATCTATGTCTGGGCTTCCTCATTTGCTTTTCAACATTTTGAAAATCTGTGGTTCCAGTTTCCATTCGTGATTCGTGTGGGTCCATGAGATTTCTGCTTAGTCCGTCTGCCAGTGTATTCAGTTTTCCTGGCAGGAATTGAGCTTGTAGTTGCACTTGGTAGCTCAAGGCCGTGTTCCACAATGCCATGTCTAGTCTGCAGAGGGGGTAGGAATGTGTACCCCCCTGCTTGTTTATGTACCATATAACCGTGGTGTTGTCCGTCTTTACCATTAGTTGTCCTGGAAGAATGTAGTCCTTGAGGGCTGTCAGAGCATTCTGTACAGCTAACATTTCTTTTTGATTGATATGTAGGTGCATTTGATTTGGGTTCCATTTGCCCTGAATGCACTTCCCTGCCAGGTGAGCCCCCCATGCATAGTCTGATGCATCTGTAGTTAGGGTTTGGGCAGCAGGGGGTAGTGTGAATGGCAGTCCCTTGTTTTGGTGGCAGGCCTTTACCCACCATAGGAACTCTAGTTGTAGGCAAGGTATGATAGGAATCATTGTTTCCAGGCTGTGACAATGTTGACTCCATAGACTTTTTAAGTACCACTGAAGTTTCCTGATATGCAGTCTTGCATATGGAGTTAGAAGAATGCAGGAAGCCATGAACTCCAAGGCTTGCAGTATTTGTCTTGCAGATAGCAGGGTTTTTGTGGCTCCTTGTTTGAAGTAAGTTACCAAATGAATTTGCTTTTCTGGTGTGAGGAAATCCATCTGGGCAGTTGTATTCAAGCTTGCATCCTGGAATGTAATCTGTTGAGAGGGTACCAGTTGTGATTTCTTTTCGTTTATGGTGTACCCCAGACAAGTTATAACCCTTTTTACAAACGGCAGATGATTTAGAAGTACAGCCTGGTTTTCTCCCTGAATTAGGCAATCGTCCAGGTATGGATATATTTGAATATCTCTTTGCCTGCAAAATGCAGTTACTAGAGCCAGGCACTTTGTGAATACTCTGGGTGCAGTAGACAAGCCGAAGGGCAGTGCAGAGAACTGATAATGCAAGTAGCCTGCTTTGAAGTGTAGGTATCTTCTGCAAGGTTCCCTGATTGGGATATGCAGGTAAGCTTCTTTTAAATCTAGAGTTGCCAACCAGGCATCTTTGCCTAGCAGAAGAAGTAACTGTTGAAGAGTCAGCATCTTGAATTTTGGAATGTCCAGAAAGGTGTTTAGAGTAGACAGGTCCAGAATTGAACGCCATGATTTGTCTTTTCTGGGTACCAGGAAACGCCTGGAATAGAAACCTTGTCCCTTTTCCTCTTCTGGTACCAGTTGAATAGCCCCCATGTTTAAGAGGGAAAATACTAGTTTTTGAGCCTCTGCCCACTGATTTGGGGGCAGGTGTGGCCATCCGTTTGGTGTTGGCAACGTGTGGAAATGAAATCTGTATCCCTGGGACACTACATTTAAAATCCATTTGTCCTGGGTTATGAGTTCCCAGTTTTTTGCATGAAGAGCAAAGGGACGGCTAAAAGATAAATGCTTGGTAATTTTAAAGGAAAGTCATTGAGACTGTTTACAATAGGGGGGGGGATGTCTTGTTATTTCCAGATTTGGAAGTGGAAGCCCCCCATTGCTTAGTTCTGGTGCTTTTGGTGTGTTTGTGTTTGGCTTGAGAGGATCTGGAAGGAGCTGGAAAGGACCAATTCTTAGTAGGCCAGTGCCTACTAAATCTTGGAGGTTGCACTTGTAAGAAATCATTTACAGTTTGCATAGATTTAGCTTTATCTTCCATCTTTTTTAGAACTTCTTCAGCCTTATTGCCAAACAGGCAGTCCTGATTTAAAGGAGCATCCAACAATTTCACTTTAACATGATCAGGCAGAGATTGCTCCTTAAGGCAAGCATGCCTTCTAAGCACAGACCCAGTATCAGCAGACCTGCAAGAGGCCTCTAAAGAATCAAAACCACATTGCAAAGTATGTTTTCCAACTTGTTCAACAGAATGCAATAAATCCTGTAAATCTTTATTTTCCACATAGTCAGAAATCAACATCATTTTCTGTTTAAGCAGTCCAATAATATGCTGTTGATATTTTAACATATGAAATTGGCAGTTTAAAGCCCTGATTGCCAAGGTTGCAGAAGCATAAACTTTTTTACCCCATCTATCCAGCGCCCTGGAGTCTCTATCTGAAGGGGTAGGATTTTTAGCAGTAGAAGCCTTAATGCCCTTGGGCTCCTGAGAAATGGTTTCTGGATCCGCCACAGGATTTTTGAAAAGGAACTTGTGGGACTCAGGAACCCTGTAGTATCTGTCAGGTTTACTAGGAGCCGGAGGCAGTGAATCAGGGGCCATACTGGATTCTGAAAACACATCATCAACAATGTCTAGTACAGGAGGTATAGCCAAAGGCCTATGCTGAAGTAGAAGAAGGAAGTCCCTAAGCCTCTTTTTAGATTCAGAAAATTCCTGACTTTCCCAGTGGAAATGCTCCCGTAAGGTATGTAAAGTTTCCCCAAAAGAAAAGTCCTCAGGAGGGGATGCAAAGGGAATGGAATCCTCTGCATCAGAATCCTCATAAGTAGGTATGGACAAATCCAGGTCATTAGAAGAAACAGAAGAAACAGAGTTCTAGTCAGAAGATTCATAGTCAAGCTCAGGCCTAGGCCTCTTAGAAGGGGGGGGGGGGTTGACTACCCCTGATTAGAGTAATTAGATCTTCAGCCATTTTAATCATTTGTTTTTTAGGCATAGGGGCTTGAGAATGTGGCCTGGGTGTCGGTTTTTTAGACACAGATCGAGATTTAGGCCTTAGTATAGAAGGTGGAGTCGGCTTAATATGCAAGTCTGTAGGCCTGAATACACCCTCAGAAGCCGGTGCCTCCACAACGACTCTGGACCCATCCAAGGTAGAGACATCCGTGGGTTCCATAGGTGAAGCCTCTCACGGCTTACCGGATTCCTAATGGGTCTCAGTCGAGGCCTGCGAGTCAGAAGTAGCGGGTATCAGGGGCTGTGAAAGCTCCTCACTGAGTACCGGCAAACTGGCGACTGGCTTAGGAGAAGGGTCGTTGGCAGTTTTGGACCTTGACAGTGTATCTCTGTCTTTTTCTTTGCATTTTTTCAGAATTCCAGTAGTCGGATGGCTAACCGTTGTCATTTCTGAATAATTAAGCTGAGAACTGAAATATTTAGAGGCAAAAATGTATCGACGATGAATAGTGTGCTGATTAAATAAAGCACAAACTGACAGCAAGGTACGTCGTGGTCAGGGCCTAGGCAAGGAATATCGTACAAATGAAAATCTTTATGAGGTATTTGCTTTCCACAAGTAACTTTTACTGACATTGGTAAGGAGCAAAAAAAAGTTTCCCCAACGGGGTACTTAGCTTTAAGTTGAAGACTTCGGTTCTGAAACTCGAAAACAAAAATTTCAGGAGTTGGCCGACCGGCACTTGCGAACTGCTTCTGCTTCAGGCACCGCACGGCAAGAAAGACTGATGTAATGGCGTCGGCTGCATGTTTTATACCTCTGACGACCTGACATCATGGAAGAAGGGACAGCAACTGATGCAGGACCCAAGACTTTGTTAATCAGGCCGACTGAGGGCAACCTGCCAGCAGATTACCCAAATGTAATGACTGCAACAGTGAAACACGAAGAACATCAAGAAAACAGTGGTTGACCATATTCAAATATGGCTGCAGTCTGAAAAGCATGTTTAGTGGAGCTCTCTCAGCACGAAAAAGAAAATGGTGAAAAGAAACCAGTAAAAGATAATAAAATGGGTAATATTTAGTTTCTGGCTAGTCATGGATGTCAGCAAAGATGAAATTCAGAGAAAGTAATAGGAAATCATCTAGAAAAGAAGAAGAAGAAGCAGTAAATCCGAACTACGGGTGTGAAAGAGCCTTGTAGCTGATCAGCAAAAGCAGTTCAATTTTCAGCTTTGGTACAGGAGATGTAATTTCGAGGAAAAGATAAATCAAATGCATTCAGTGGTGTTTAAAATAAATGTAACACTGGAGGAATATCTCCATTCAAATGGCAATAGGCTGAAAGAATAGAATAATCTTTTAGTAGCTATTCAAATGAGCTAATAAAACTGACGAAATCAGAAGCCAAAATGAAGGAAAGACTGGCTGAATATGAAGCGTCACAAAAACTAATTAGTAGAGCTAGAAGACAGAGCATGCAAAAAAACATGATATTTACTGCTGTACCAGTGAAACTGGAAGGAACAGATTGCTTTAATTTTATAAAAGTATAAATAAATAAGTGGACTGGTATTCTATAGTAGGATATGTTAATTGGAAGGACACACCATGCGTATGCTCCAGATGTGGTCATGAGAAAGAAGCCAGTGCTTATATTAGTAAAGGTGCAATCATATCACACAGCTGTCTTCCTCCAACACCTCTTCGTGGCTCTCTATTCAGTGCCACACATTTCTCATACTATGCCACTTCTTCTGGTTTCCTATAATGTACAACATCAGTCTTATGCCTATAGATTTCAGCATCCTTAATTTTACATATTTGGAATCCAACAATATTTTAGTATTAGTTTATTTTTTTTATTAAGAATAGTCTCAGTTTTATGACTGTAACTAGTTCTGCAAAGAACACTATCATGAATATGCATATTAAAGTATTAAATATTAAACTAGATTACCCAAATGGATGCTGAGGAGACTTGCCATCTTGTTTGAGTTGAAGGGCCTTGTTCACCACATCTTGGTTTTCTGCATCATATGTCGAGCAAGTGCAATAAACTATGGATCGCACTTGAGGAACTGTAGATGACAAGAAACTAGTTAACACTGATGTATTTCATGAAATAACAGAGCAGTCAGATAATCACCTACCATAAATAATATAAAGACCTCTGATAGGCACTCACGCAGTAAGTAAGAACCACCAAAGCCAATGTCAATATTCCATATGCACGGCTGGTAATTTAGGGTAAAGGTGGGTGTGAATGTAGCTTACTGTGGGCAAGCTACACCTAAAAAAACAATTTCAAATAATCTTGTATCAGAGGATACATTTTAATTTACTTTCGTTTAATGTATTTAAATAAGCTTATATCTATTATAAAATTACTAATAAAATGAATTAATACACAATAAAAAATGAAGAATGCAATAGTCAAACCAGATTTTTTAATTATAAATATTTAAAATATGTAGACATTCAATGAACTAAAAGGCCACCATTAGAATAAGGGTCTCTTACAACAAGCCATAGTTGTTTCATATCTCAAGAGTCAAGGTAGTAAATTCCACAGGTTTGGCGGCAGAATGAAAAGGAAGTATACCCTGAATGCTTCAGGCACAGCACTGGAATCACTATCACCAATGACCCCTTAGCTGTAGAGCACAGGAGACAAGATGACTGGTAGGGAACCAGCAACTCCTTGATGTATGGACTGCTAAAGCATCACCAGTACCTTATACTGAATTCTAAAGGGCACTGGCACCCAGTGTAAGCCACATAATACAGCAGAAATATGGTCCTACCTAGCGTTTGTTAAATGGTGAGTAGTAGCATTTTGTATACCTGCAGCTGCCCCAGTCCACTAGTGTCAGTCCCATGGTAAAGGGCATTACAGCAGTTTAGTCTTAATGGGTCTGATGTATGGATAACTTTATCCAGGTTTTGGATGATATGAGATGCTTACTATAGATTACATTAATGAGATGGAAAAACAGAAGCTTTAAAATGGCTAGCAGTCAGTCTTCCAGTGTCAGCCAATCATCCAGAATAATGCCTAAACTACAGACCCAAGACTGCAAAGTTCTTCTGACTACTCTTATAGAAAATAATCGAGAACAAGGTTAGAATACAATAAGACCTAAAGGTTCATGGAACACCACCACCTCAGTCAAAGAAGTATCCATCCTACTAAGGATGCTGTCCAGACTATAGGGTTCACGTGGCTGACAAAGGCTCTTTTAGGAAGAAAATAAATATATAAGTATAGTCAGTATAACAGTTATAACTCAGATCTCTCCTCTAAACAACCTCCAGGCAGAAGCATGTATACAAAGAATAATGAAGGACCAAGGATGGAGTCCTAAGGAACTCTCAATGAAAAGTGAAGCTTTATTCCAGAAACCACACTCTGTGTGTGCTCTGAAAGGTAAGAGGCAACCCAAAAGAGGACTGCAGAAAACAAATCACAGTCAATGAGCTCTAAATCAATCTAACAAGCTCCAATGTTTCACACTGTGAAAAGCTGCTGAAAGATCAAGGAGGAAAGGATGCAAATAATAAGACTTGATCTCTCATCATAAATGAGGCCATTCACAACTTTAATGAATGTTGTCTCAATGCTGTTTTATCTCCTGATGTCTGAAAATAAATCGCCAAAGAAGTCATGAAAGATTAACAATTCTCTGAACGGTTTTGTAACTACCTTATCAACTACCTTTCCAGCAAATGAAATGTTAGACAGCTTTATAGTCTTTCAGACCTGAAAGTTGCACAGATGTTTTATTTAGGATTGGGGTAACTGTACCCTCTTTCAAATTAGTTAGAAAAACTCCTGCCCTCAAGAAGGGCAAAACAGACTGGAAGATTACTGAGCCAAACACACTCAAGCAGAATGAAACCAATCTGACTGGACCTGGTTCCAAATCACAGGTCAAGTGATGCAAACACAAAATCACCTGAATGATTTCAGAGTTGCTCACATAAATAAAGTTTCTCCAAGAAAAGTCAACTAGCAGCTACAGAAGATCAATAAAAGGCCAAATGGAGGCCTACAGCAGTTTCCTGCCTGATGTATTCAGTTAGAGTCACAACAAAATAAATATCATCCTCTGAGGCAGAAACTTTCTTGTAACTGTAATGACAGGCTGGACTGCATATTGTGTCATCAGTGTAAACACAGGAGAAACCTCTCTAGACAAGAATATTGCCTTTTTCTGTGAGACTGTTGCACAACAAAGTAACGCTAATCAAACCTACGTTTGTCCTTTCAAAGGTGACTATATCTATGTTCGTGCTCTAGCTTGCACTTGTCTTATCTCAGCAACTGGAGTTCATAACTAAATCAGACAAAGAATCTGGTGATATTGATCACATGTGAACTAGACCACCTGGTGACGAGTGATACTGCAGTGGCAGCAGCAAACAGAATGCTGGGGATATCCTCAGAGGGATAGATTCTAGAAGCAAAGAGGTAATGATTCCATGTTGCACTCTCTCTCCTGATCAGATTACACCTTGAGTACTGCCTGCAATTCTGAAGGCTATATAAGGAAAAGCACATCAAGCTGCTGGATCTAGAAGAAAGCTGCAGGAAGATCTGCAGGATGGAGGGGAAAGAATATGATGGGCGATTAAGGAACTAGAGCTCTTCACACCTGAGAGCAGAAGACATGAGGTGACATAATCCTGGTACACAAGATCAAACCAAGGAGATGTGAAGAGATCATTCAGTAAAGGGAGAACAGAAGAGGGAAGGAGGAGCTACAGACAGTAGATAGTAGGGACAAACTGCTCCTTTGCTCTTTGAAAGCACTTTTTCACTGAGAGGGCTGTGGACCCATGGAAATGGATTGAAGAGAGGAAATCCACAGGGGTATTCAAAAGGTCATGCATCAGATGGTAAAAACGTAAAAAGACGGTAGGAATGGAGGGGATGTTGAAGGTTAAATGCACTTAAAGGGCAAACTAGATAGACTTGCAATGTAATGTAACTATTGTTCACAGATCTAGACTGAAACTGGGTGTACATGTGCTGGAGCATGTTATTCCATTATAGCAAGAGCCTGGTTATAGGCAATAACTAAGTCTTCAGGACAACTTGTATCTCATTCCTGGAAGAAATGATCCAGTAAAAAAGACAGATCTTAAAGAGTTATAGGACATAATTTCTAAACTGGACTATTTCTACATTAGGAGATTTAACTGGTGAAACTCTAAAAGGAACTGGGCTATGCAGTAGTCAGAGTATGAGACTGGTTCCATTAGTAGCTCTGAGGTCACCAGTCCCTGATGAATTATTAAGTCTAAAAAATGTGCTTTATCAGTGGTAGAAAAGGTAATCACTTGAACAAACCCTGGATATTGATAATCCCCAAGAAGTCCATGGTAAGAGCCAATAATTCATTGTCAACATAGATGTTGAAATCCCCCACATTTATTCACTTTGGGTGCTTCATTTCTAATCACATGAGAAATTTAGTGAAAAAGAGTGAACTCTTTCAGAAATTCCCTCTTATCTCCAGGTGGGTAGCAATGCGAGGAGAAATATTCTTACCAGGATGTGTTCAAAAGAGGTGGTAAATCCTTCCAAGCCACCTCCAATATGGAACTAAAAAAGAAAGCTATAGCTCCCTCATTACTCTATTTAAGTGATAATTGAGTAGCTGGATACAGGAAGAGGTGCAGTAAACCTGGTGTCCATCCAGGTCTCTATTACTAATATAACGTCCGCATCAACCATCAAATCACAGGATCCTTTACTGTACCTTTAAGACTAGCTTTACATGATGGTATGAGTTTTAAGACATGACGGTTTTCGACTCCTGTGATAATCCACTGAGCTATCAGCATACTTGTCTCATGTGTCATACTACATGGTATAAATATACCTCAATCAGAGTACTCTTTTGTCAGAGTATACTTGAATCAGAATCAGAGTCTGGAGGACCTGTGATGGTGACAATAGTGACTTAATTTCCTATGTGGAACTAGAAAAGACCAAATTTTTGCCAAAAAGCAAGAAACTGGCCATTAATTTCTGAAGTGCTAGAAATAGTTGTTTTATTTTTTTATTTTTAACCACTCTTTATTCTAGCACCAACCCATATTCATTAACACCTACACTATACGCACTACATGTACATGATCTATATTTAAGAACATCCCTACCACATTTTTGTGCTTTCTAGTCACTCTGAAAGATTACACTAAGTGTACATGTAGTCTACACTTTGTGGTTACCTTTATGAATCCCCCTCGATATTTAAGGCTGCCAGAAAATCAGTATAAAAACTAAAATTATGAGGAAGAAGGTGTGAGTTATGCTTCTGATTTCTGTTCACTCAGAATGGTATACACTTAGTGTAGGCATTAATGAATCTCAAAGTACTGAAAAACAGAATTTCTCATTTTGTATTTCTAGCTGACATGCACACCTGCCATTATGATCTCTTAAAGAGATTTCATTGAATACCAGTTACTAGCTGAGCTACTATGCTACTCAGCACTCAGTTGTTCAAAATGATCATGTGGGATCAATGCTCCCCGGTAAAAATCAAACTTACAAATAAGAAAATCATCATACTCATTGAGATGAAGTTGGGATGATGACATTACTTTGATTAGATTACCCTGGGGATTTAATAAAATCTGTGTGGGCATAGTGTAAAGCCTACACTGAAGGTACCATGGTCATGTATGCGGTACCCCCTCAGTAGCGTGCCATGCATATTAATGAAGGTGCGTTACTGAGGAGGAGCCATGTAACACGGTTATTGAATCAGTGTAGAGAGTGTGTTACTGTGTCCAGAGATGAATATCACCCCCCTGCACTGTCAAAGTGAGGGATATTAATGTATGCATATGTAATACATGTTTTTGTTTTGTTTTTTTTTTGTGTGGTGCTGCACAGCGCACGGCAATGGACACATTGCAGACATCTAAAAATAGAAACTGGATCCATTTAATTATGAAAGCAAAAGTCAAGTTTAAGCAAAGCTGAGCGGGTTTGCTCGCTGTGCCCCTGTGCTCAGTGGTGCTTAAATGTAGTGGAGAGATGTATGCAAATGTATAGTAGCAGTCTACATGGCCATGTAGCCAAATGGTTGAAGTGACAGCCTTATGTGCATTAGGTACAAGGTTCAAGTCAAGAGACAAGCTATTTTGTAAACGCACATTATGAGAATAATGTTAAATCCTGATTACATTTTGTATGATTACAGACACAGGTTATTAAATTTATTTTGCAAATACACATTTATGAGAAGTACTATTAAATCGTGATTGAATTTTGTATGAATACACAGACAGCTTATTAATTATTTATGTTGCAAATACATATTATGAGAAGTATGTTTAAACCCTTGATTGCATATTGTATGAATGCACAGACATGTTGTTTAACATTTATATGGCAAATACACATGTACAAGATGTATTCTTAAATCCTGCTTTGATGCGCTCAGCTAAGCTCTGCTAAGCACAACCAAGCCTTGCCAAGCACTACTTAAACAAGGACTGTTTTAGCTGTGCTTAGCTGGTTTGTGCATTGCTAATTGGTACAAAGCACTGCTAAGCAATGCCCATTTAAGCATTGCTTAACACAGCTGGTTTGCACACCACTAAGCATTGCTGAGCATTGCCAGTTTAAGTACTGTTCAGCTGAGCTCAGAGGGTTTATGCGGTGCTAAGCAATGCGTTGTATATTTAAAAATTGTCCAATGGCAGTAAAGGTGGGAAAACAGGCTTATTTAAATGCAACAGGTGGGAATATAGCAGAACCAGTTGGAGTTTGAACTTGGCAGGAACAATGGCAGATGTTGGAGAGGGTGTGCACTTGTGGGTACAGTGGTGGGGTATTCTGGAGTCCGGGGTCATGATTGAACTCCTTGTGAAATACCATGATGTCTGGCTGTTGCAGGTCCAGTACCAGGGATCGGAGTACAAATCAGAAGCCTGGAACCAGCTGCCATGTGATCTCACCAGTGCAACAGGTATCCCCCACACAGGTAAGCAGGTCCATCATCATTATGATGATCTGACGCAATGGAAGAGGGGACTTCTGGACATCTGGGTCCATGATGCTTGGGTCAGGAATGCCCCACAAGTTTGTAAGTACTGTTAGTATTGTTTTAGCAATAGCTAATCTGAATGTGTGATGGTATGCATAATGGTGTGCTTCTCTCCCTACAGAGGAGAGAGCTCGCAACCTAGAGGCCCTTGCAGGGCACCTGGCCAGGTTGCACCATGAGTGTGATGAGTACAGATGTATCTTGCAATCTATACTCCTATAAGCAAGAAAGAGTAAAGTATTAACTGCCATTAGGTATATACAGTTCTGATTGTACTGCAATGAATGTGGTCATGCACCCATAGTGAAATAAGTGAGCAATGCCAGCCATAGTTCAATAAAGATGAAAGCATGAAACCTGATAATGTTAAGCAAATAAAGTTTGTACTGCATTAATTGTGGAATTACAGCTGTATTGCAACACCTGCATTATATGAAATGTTCTGCAATAAAAACTTGAAAATATAACAATAACTGCATGAAGTCACCCCCTAATAAAGTTGTGTTGTGCAATATGTGTGCATTTTTGGCTGTTGTTCATGAAACTGAGTATTGCATCTGCTCTCAACTGAAAACACAAACAATACCACTAAGTGATTCAAGGTTAGTTAAGAAAGGGTGTTCTGCTAAAGTGTAGATTTACAGCTGTACTACAAGATATATGCATTATGATATTTGTTCTGCACAAAGACCTGAAGCACTACCAGGGGCACCCAAACTATACTGTGTATAGCAGGATTGCCTTGTGGTAACCATTGCATTTCAGCTACATGCATTTCTGCTCTGAGGTATGGTGCTGCAGGCAAATATGAAACTGTAATAGCTATAGACTGCAAAATATCATCTGAAACTGTATATGGATCAGGTAGCCAACCCAGCACTCCAATATGGTTTGTACACATCACAGATATTTCCACCAACTAGGGGTTTATTGTCTACACCTGCATTTTAAGTATAAATGTATAGTTCACCCAGTATCTCTGTCATGCATGAATCTCATGCATGTCAGTTCAGGTGTCATTGCAGTCTTGTATAACACTGTACTTCTATTACCAGGTCAAATTTTGTTACCAGTTGAGCTCTAGGCAAATATCAGTCAATCCATGTGGAGCAGTGGCTCAGTTTGATAAATGCTAGGTCTGATGTATATTTTGTCACACACTGATCAGGGTTCGAATCCAGTGTCAAGTACTATGGAATATTATTGAATCAGTTAAGTATTGTTAACAGATGTTCTCCCCACAGGAATTACAGGTAAATGGGTGCAGTAGGCCTAAATATGAGTTAATAATTTGTGTGTTCAGATATAACTGAGTGTTAACAGCGTTGCTCAGGAATGTGATAAGACTTCATAAAATAAAGGCAGCAAGTACAATACTAATAAAAGTTAATACATTAAATAAAAAACTTATATGGCTGTATGCCTGATGTGTCTGTGAATGTTTGCTAATGGTCTAAACCCATGCCTGCCAAGGATGGCATGATAGTTGTTTACTCTCTGTACTGTACACGATACATGTCTCTCAAGTGTCACGCTGTTTCAGACTGTGATCAGTGTTATCTAAACCCTCTGTCACAGATCTATCAACATGATTATGTCAATAGCACAGTCACACTACATCAGTCCAAAGTACACCTTGGTAGTCATATAAGTCCACCTGACATGTAATAGTCCTCTGTAGTTGTGTACCTGTAGGTGTTACAGCTTGGCCCATACTGTCCCATGTGGATAGCTTGAGAGGTAAATATGTGCTACAGCAGCTATAGGGCACTGTTATACATAAAAGAAGGGCAGACCTGGAGAGTAATTAACAGTACTGTTGCAAACTATATAGCCTATACTGGTACTAATGGACTGTATTTCTCTCTCCCCCAACCCCTTATCTTCATCATAATTTATTATTGTTATACATTGGTTACAGTTTACTATTAACTATTGTTCTCTAAACATTATGTTGGGCCTTGTGATGTTCCACTCCCACCTTAAAAAAAATAAGGGGGGGACCTATCTCAAATAAACAAAAACATCACCCCGTACATAGCTCTCCATTTTGCACCCATGTCCAGTGGGCACAATGAAGTCTTACATGAATTAATCAACACAGTTATGTTGCCCTCAACCCTCTCTCTAGGGTGTGAGTCTCCAAATTCTGTGAAACCTGCACAGCTGTTGCTGTAGAAGAAATGGAGAGCTATGGTCTTTCCTAAACCTGTCCTGCACATCCCTTCCTGCCTTTCACTATGTTGTTCCCCATGCTTGCCCCCATTTCACCTCTTTCTATCACCCCTTTTTTCTTTTCTTTATTTATAATTAGCACGGGTTTAAGAGGAGCTAAGCGGCATGGTGTGCTGCTCAAACCCATGTAAACTGCTTAAAACTGCCTCAATCATCTTATGTGTTTTTGATAGTGACAGGCACATCTGCAAAATAATCACCCCTGCCACATCTCGAACCCAGGCCCCTGCCAACTATAACACAGTGCTTTAGCCCTCTAGGCCACTCATCTCTGAATTACAACATGTATTTCCACCAATATATCCTGACTGACACTGACACTGCAAGTACATATAATGAGGAACTGGCAGTGTACTTGGGACTGTGATGCAGACACTACACTGGTACAAAGCCAAATTAATATTGATGGATGTACTTGAGGCATTGGATAGCAGGTATAGCTGTCAGCTGTACAGACTGTTGCAGAATGTCCACAGTTGTGTCCTCTACTTTTGGCATGGTTTCACAAAAACATATCTGTCTGCTAAAGTACTGGCATGTCATTAAAGACTGAGGTTAGAAAAGCATGACAGACATTTGAGTGTCACACCTCAACACCTCATACCCATCAGAAAACACATGCTGATGGAATTCCTGTATCACAGACTGTATGCATGGACATATATCTTGCAAATACACCTGCTGCAGCTGTGACACTGTAACTCAGTCTGTTAAATGCCATGCATGTAGTATATCTTGCCATATACAGTCCTGGGTTTGAATCCAGTGTGTTGTACTTCAATAACATTCTTGTCAATACAGCAAATAATGACTGAGTCATGCAAGTTTAATCAAAACAGGTTGCTGCTACTGAATTAACTGCTACATGTTAGCAAGTCAAAGGATTGTAGGTATGGACACACTGCACATATTCTTATAGCCCACCTATATGTTGCCTACTACTCTCTGTTTGGCACTGTTACACAACAGATGTACCCAGGCACATGCCTCAACTGGACTGTTATGGGTACCCTCACCCTGGATCTGCTGTGATGACAGAGCTGACAATGCTCCCTCACTGACACATACAGCTTGCTGTCCTCCAACGTGTTCACACTCCCCACTATGAGTCCTAGGCAATAAGCAGCAGCTGCAGCTGTATGTCACGCTACCTGCTACAGACCTACCATACCTCACAACACCCTAGAACAAGGGATCCACATGACACCCATACATAAAGGGTTGGGGGGCAAAGATCAATCAACAGGGACATGTGTCACAGTCTGCCCCTACAAACATACAGAGCTGATAGACCACCAGCTGCTGCAGCAGCATGCATATTCTGATGGGTATGATGTCTAAGACCCACATCTCCTTCCCCTTACTGACCTCAACCCACAGTGTTGAACACTGAGCTGCCAGATAATCATAAAGTCAATTGACAATGGCTAAACATAGCATGCAAAACTGTGGACATAACTCATAAATCTCAACATTGGACAGTATTAGTACCTACCCTGTGTGATGCTGTAGACTCCTCACCTCACTAATGTCCATCTCACAGAGGCCTACATGAAGGCCTTAGATATTGCACTGTTTTGCTATGTCATTGGCTAATGAAAGTGCAACCCAGCTGTTCTGGATGCAATTAGCAAGTCTGAGCCATGGATCGGTGCACAGGCAAATTACCTGTTACTGAGCATTACCTACAAAAGGCAAGCAACTGCCTATGGGAAACAGGTCTGTAACTTGCTATATCAAGACAGACTGAGATTTACCAAGCATTGTTCTTCAGGATTTCTTCACAAAAGGATTACGCTACTCTGCCAGGTATGTAATACAAGTCCCCATATAATGGGATGCAGATGGGAGGATGCAGTTATGGGGACTAGGGATTACAACAGTAGGCCTGTAGTCCATCTCTGGGAATGACATGTAGTTGATACTCTGCTGTCCAACAGCTACAGGCATGCCTCTCAACTGTGCCTGCTGTGAATTACATCACAGCTGTGGCCCTCTCGCTCCCTCCTACAATAGTCGGCTCCTGTATGAAGTCTACTTGATTTTGTGTTAGACATATTGACAGTAAGTAAGGGTGAACACAGCTGTCATATCACATGATATACTGTCATTCAGCTCCTCTCAGTCTGTGAATGTCACACAGGAATAGGTCAGACATTGTAAAGGTGTCCATGACTGTCTCTGATGTACTCTGGCTAGGTCACAGTTTAGCTGACATTTGTTTGTCATTGCTTGAGAGCTATGACTAACATATCTGGCAGGAACAACAGCAGGAAGTCAGATCAGAGCCAGTATTACTGGGGGGGGGGGAGGGGGGCAGGCCAAACCTCAGCAACAGAGTGTACATATTGGTCATACAGAGTAAGAGTATGAATAGAGTGACAGATATTACTGTAGCATAACTGTTTTCTGAGGGTTCTGGTGTGTGACAGACTGATTCACCATATTCTGGGAACAACTATCAATTATTGGCCAACCACCTGCCAGATATCCACAGGTGTTTGCCAAAAGGACCACATACATCAGGCACATGTACACATTTGGCAAACATCTGTGTACTGGAGAAGTATGATGCCTACAGGGAGGATAGACTACAGCAGGTCTGCATTGCTGTCTGTCATTGTGGCACGGTGATGTTGCTGGTCTGTCCCCACATTCATGTAATAACACACACCTATGTGTCTGACAGTGGCCATATGACATAGTAGTGGGACTTTGCCCACAGGAGACACACCACAGCAGATGGCATTGATGGGCTTGGAGACATGCAGCACATTCTGTCATGGCACACAGGGACATAACGGGTATTGCTATTATGTTGGTGATAGCACCATACATAGTGTGTTGATATACTGCAGGGTATGGCATGGGAGGTAGCAGTGGATAGTGCAGAGTAATTTGGATGTTCAGGGTTTATACATAGTGGATATCAATGTATCTGGTCCTGTGATGTGTTCCTCCTCTTGTTGTCTTTCAGAAAGGATGTATAGAAGGAGGCACCCACCATTTTCAGAGGCTAAAAATAATGTCATCCTGGATGGCCTCAGACTAACATTCTGCTGTCCAGGACTTGCCACAATCATGACCAACATGCAGCACTGTGGGCTGACCTCATCACCGCAGTCAACAATGTAGGGCTACAAGACATAACCTACGAGCAGGTCCGACACCGGGCCACAGATATGGTCAATGCTGCATGGCAAAAGGCTGCTGCTGTGGCCAGGGTCCATGCTGCCACTGGTGGAGGGCCTGCAGTGGAACAACCACTATTGGCCATCCAGGAATTCCTGGCAAACCAGGGAACAACCACCAACTCCCAAACATCCATCACCTCATATATCGTGGAGGTGGGTGCCACAGCATCCACAGCAGAGGAGCATCCAGGTAAGCTTCATGTGTTCATCAGTGTAATACTATATCAGCCATTGTTGGAGCCTCTGCATACCAGTACATGGGTGTCACGTGTATCTGCATTTGGGGGGGGGTGGTTTGGTTTTAACACACAGTTGTGCACACATACTCAAAATGTCAGCAATGTAGGCAGTATTACATTAGCTACTGCACATGTTGATATACACACATTACCCTGTAACAATGCCAGATTTGTTATTGCTAGCAATATGTTTCCCTCACATTTCCATAGGTACATCAAGTGTGGCCAGAGTCCAAGGTTCTGTACCTGATAAGTGTGCTACTTTTGTTGTATGGATCATATATACCCTACGAATGTTAACTGCTGACATTCTGCCCTAGGCACAACTGCTATGCTTAGCCAGAGTACAATATTTGTATGTTAAATGTCGGAGGGGTTAACTGATGTGCTTTGAATGGGTAATCGCAGTTGTGTATTTGCAGAAGCAGTAAAACATATGCACTTTTTGAGGAGATCTATGCAGTCTGCTATACAGGAAGTAATCACTCACAGATGTCTGTTGGCACACAATATGGAGATGGTACATTCCTGAGGCAGTGACACTAGAACTGGCATAGTATGCTCAAGACAGGTGCACTCTGATTTAGGTGTAGGTCTATCACATTCAGTGACATATTGCTTATTGCATATGTGTATACTACTCTCAATATTATCCAGATGTAGCTGCAGTGCATGTTATAAAGGGCCTGTCTTGCAGTCTGCTTGTATGTTATGCATGGGATTGGAAATAAGAGTGGTATGTGTAACACAGTTCTGGCTTATCACCTGTATCTGTATGTGTTTTTGTGTGGATTACCATGCATAATAGTGCAGGTAGTAATGTACTTATTTTGTCTTCCTCCTCACAGGTGACAGTTGGGGTTGGAGTGTGTCCCCCTCACAACCTTATGACAGTGTCTCATCAGACTCTGATGATGATGGTGGACATAGTGAGGCACAGGTGGGGTTGTTGGGGGCTGAATCTGTCCCATGGGTTGACATCCCACTTCCTCCCTCATTGTCCCTGCACACAGTCAGTATACCTACACATGCCCAATCCCTTGCGGTCACAGATATCAGACAATCAGAGTTTGGTGGCATCAAACAGGAGAATGTGGCACCTATGGCATCAGTGAGTGTAGACACTAGCCATAGCCAGAGAGCTGGTGAGGTCCCACACAGGTAGACTGACAGGGGTGCTTGAAGGAGGACTGCTGCCCATCCACCACCTGTCACAGGTGTCACATCATGGGTCACTCAATGCATGATTTTCTGTCATGGAGGCACAGGGAATGTTCCAAATGCAACACCAGCAGATGGATGCTCAGGATCATGGACGTATCACTGTCTGATATCTGTGACTCCTTCCACCATATTGGTGACACCATGCATCATTTCATTGATGTAGTGGACAGATGGTGGGGTCAGTCTTTGACCGCACATTGTCTGTGCTAGAACATGTGGTGAGAGTAGGGGGTAGGACACATGGCCATAAGTCAGCAACATCTGCTGCGAGTCCACATAGCTGTGCACACTCACGTTCCCATAGTAGCAGTACCTCCAGCAGTACAGAAAGGAGTGTGCTGCCCATACCACAATGTGGTACCATGAGCACATGGTCCTGGGTGGTCCTGTGAGGGACACAGGCCCAGTAGACACCAGTCACCATCAGCGACTAGTACCGCATCTAACCCTGGGCATGGTGTTGCCAGTGCCACTCCTGGCAGACTAAGTTCTTGTGTTCATGGCTGGAGACGGTGAACTCTTCATTCTGCCATGTATGGTCCACAGTTGTTCAACATACCCATGTGTAGGGCTAGCACATGGCTTGACTGTGTACATGCATACACTCAGACATCACTGTCACATGCAGGCAACAACAGACACCCACAGCACCTCTCCATGGCCCAGATGACCAGCACCTCTTCCTGACTCACACACACGATTGTCAACTGTTTGGCACAGCCTAGGCCTCTGGCACCCCCACATCACACCCTGTCCATGTGATGATACCTGTGCCACATCCCTGCCATCCATTCCATCGAGGCAGGGACATGCATATATGTGTCTGATACACAGGGTGACTACATTACATTACATGGCATTTTGATGTGCGATAGTGTTATGTCATGACAGGTGCTGTATGCTGGCATGTGTCATGAGTACACATTAAAGTGTTTGTACCTGTGTTGCATGATGTTAGATTGGCAGTAGTGTTGCAGACTGACAGCTGTCTCTCAGAACTTTGTATGTTTCGGTTCCAGGTGTCTGAGTGCCTATGCTGTGGAGACTTGGTGGCAATACAGCGGCTCAGGATGGCATGGCAGCAAAGTGGAAATATGACATCAGCAAGGTACGGCTGTATATGTGCATGGCTACCTAGGTGCGTAAGTGTAGAACAGTGTGTCAGAGACAATGGGGGCGGACAGCGTAATCCTGCATGCATACCCTGTGATAAGGCATGCTACCCTTGATACACCTGGGTGTTCTGTACCTGCAAATGCAGGTGATGGTGGACAGCATTTAGGCCTAGGCAGATGTGGGCTATTTAGGGCCAGCAGCTACTCACAGGGCCTGAAAATGTATATCCATTGCACACAGATAGGCACACTGCTGCAAGAGGACACACACACACACACACACACACACACACACACACACACACACACACACACACGCACGCACACCCACACACAAAATTGCCCTTATTGAGATTAGAACCCCTTCCTATCTAGTAATATACATTATAGCAGTGAGTACTTATCACATGTGCCACAGAGCTTATCCATTTTGAGAGTGTCTGCCAGTGCTGTTAAGGTGGATGACATCAGCAGCTGTTGACAGGGAGGCCAATGTTGTGGAGTACGGTAGTCACAGGGCCATAAAATGATTGACCATTGCACAGACATAGGCCTGATGGGCATGTCTGTACCGCTGCATGGGAAGTTACTACATACTCCTACCTACCAACTATTACTCACTACAGCTCACAGTACTAGTTGCACATGCCACCTGTTACATTTGGTGTACACGTGGCAGCAGCCGCAGTACTTGTGAGCTACGCAAAGTGGCCTTGTGTTACACAGCCTGAGTGGCCTGCAGAATGAACCCGCTTTATGCTGTTATTGAATCTGGTGTCGTAGCAGTGGGGTACCTGTTAATATTCCTGCTATATGTGTACAGGTACGACTATCACCATTTCTGGACATTTGCAGTTTGCTAGGTGGAGAATTGGCTAGTGACAAAACGGCCTGTATATATATATATATATATATATATATATATATATATATATATATATATATATCACTACATATCTCTCTCTCTCTATATATATATATATATATATATATATATATATATATGGATCTACTTTTTTTGTCAAAATTGCATTATTTCGAAAAAGAAAAGTAGAGGACCAGTTATGCGAAAATGCACTTAAACGAAAGTGTACTTTCACAAATATTGGTTCAATGAACTGATAAACACAAAAAGGAAACGCAAAAAAACAGTATTTTGCAGGGGGACAAGCCCCCCCTGCACCCCCAATATGGGTGGGGCTGTGCCCCCCCCGCTACTTAAATATACTAACTCTAAGATCGCACTACAGTAGGAAAACAGGTAAATTCCTTTTTCCCCACTGTAGTGTGATTCGGCGCCACAGTCTTTCCTTTCTTATTGGTTCGTAGAACTGATATTAACAAAAGTGCACTTTCATTTAAGTGCACTTTCATGTAAGTGGTCCTCTACTTTTCTTTTTCAAAATAATGAAATTTCAACAAAGAAAATTAGACATATATATATATATATATATATATATATATGTGCCACATAGTGATAGATAAGAGTAATCCTGTCCGAGGGGGATAGGGAGAGACAGATAAGTATACATAGCTGTCTGTATGCACGGAGATATTTTTTCACATCTCAGTTCTTGGGGCAGATGAGGCATCGGACATGGGCTGAGATTAACTAAGTGTAGGAGCATGCCCAGTGTGACTGTCAGTACTTAGAAGGTGACTCCAGGCCAGACCTACCTGTACTCCAGTCTGGGATTTTGTGTCCTACAGCCAACTGGCTGCTGCACCTGAGTCAACAGTCCAGCACTTCCCTGATATTATGTCCAAGGGATTCCCCTGCTGTGTGCTGAACATAATATATGACTCATACCTAGTGACTGTACAGATTGTAATAGACTGTAGAGGGTTTTGCAGCATATGTATAATACGTTTTACATAGCATTGAGATTTTCTGGTACATCAGTGGAAAATCATTGTAGATTGACATTAGGAACTGATGACAGACATTTGAGCTAGTGACTCAATACACACCAGGGAACCAATTCTACTGCATGACCTGTTATTCTCTGCACTTTCTACATTTGTCTGGCCACTAGCTAATCCTTCTCTTTATATCTGGGACTTTGTCCCACTCCTGTTCATGGCTTTGTCCATATTTCCTGCTCTAAGTGGTTGTAGGTGTACTGTGACTGCGGTACATGATATAACACTGCACACAGGGTTACAGTCTTCACACCTCTGACTGTATATGTTTTGCAGGCTGTCCAGTGTTCCACCCCATATGTCTGCTCTGCTCCTCATACAGTTGCATTTTTCTGGTAATATGCTACTAAATGGTGCCAACGGAATTGTTGTCCGTACTAACAATTATGTGATGGCATTTACATCCTGCTGCTACTCTGACTTGTTACAACCTGCTGTTATACTAGCTACCTACTAGGTTACTCAGAGCATATATAATGTCTGTAGGTTTGGCCCTCTGTCCCTCCATTGTCTCTGGCTTTGTCCAGCTTTCTTGCAGTAACAGATTGTGGCATATTGACAGTCTGTGGGACTTCTACCATAGGAGTACCTCACATGCAAAACTGTAGGTGCATCCAGCTTCATACCATGAACTCCATCAACCATGCTAATATACTTAGCCCACTGAGCAACACCAGCCACCAGAAAGTGAAGCTTAATTCCTGATACTATCAACAGCAGACAGACATACACACTTTGACCCCTGCATATTGTGGTAAATAGGACATGTAGCCAAGTTGTTCGGGACAGCCCTGGGATTGTGTAATCTGCTGATATATCCTTGCGAACATACTCTGCAGTTGTATGTGAACACTGATGTGTTGGGGGTAGGGGACTATAGCACTGAGAGTCGTGGATCTGTCCTATGACCCCACTGTTTGGCAAGTCCCTTACATACTGCAGTGGGTTTTGCTGCCTTGTGGCCTACTGCATATTATGTGGCAATCACTACTGGACAGAGTACCTGTTGTCCCACACAGCTGTTTGTTCTCTGCAAGTAGCCCAGTTGCCCACTCTATTCCCTTGCATAAATGCAGCAGGTTCATACCTATCCTACGATAGTCTAGTACACCATACATTTGTTGTAAAGGAGAGTGACTTACCTTGTGCATACAGCAGTTGAGATACCTGTGTTTCAGGGCTGACTCTGTCTGATGCACACAGTACACAGCCAATACATGACTAGGTATAGGTTGTGTGGTATGACTTGCATCCTTTTTACTATGTATGTGAGTTGGAGTAAGGCATCAGTCCCTAGGACTCTAGGTTGTCAGTGCATCTGCTATGTGTTGCATCTTTGCCAAGGCCAGGGCATACTGGGCATGCCTACGTTTGCCTACAGGGACAGCCTCAGGGAGTTCCTCCTCCGAGTCCCCCTGTGGGTGTGGCTGTGGGAACCTTGGCACTGGTGGGGGGTTATGTGTCCCTTCCCTGTGATGATCCTGCCGCAGCTGTTTCCACAGGATCATATTGTGTAGCATGGCACATACTGTGAACATCTGTGCACATGTGGCTGGAGAGTACTGCAGGGCTCCACCAGATATATCGAGGCACCAGAACCATGACTTGAGCAGGCCAAACACATGCTCTATGATGTTCCTAGTTTGTGCGAGTGCCTCATTATGGCATTCTTTAGCAGATGTGTGTGCATTTCTGATGGGTGTCATCATCCATGGCTTAAGTGAGTAGCCAGCATCCCCCAGTAGATGGCCGTATGGGATGTCCCCCCGGCAAACATCTGGTACAGCTGTGATGAGTGCCAGATATGGGAGTTGTGATAACTACCAGGGCTGGCAGGACACACATTCATGATGATGCCATGGGCATTGCACGTGACCTCGCAGTTGATGGAGTGATACCCCTTGTGGTTGACATAGACTCTACCCTCCTGACTGGGCGGTGCTTTAATGTGTGTATGACTACAGTCTATGGCACCCAGTACTTCAGGGTAGTGTGCTACATGGTAGAAGAGATGCATAGTGCTGGCCCTCTCCTCAGGGGTGTGGGGTAAATAAATGTGCTTACTGGCATGTGTTTGCATGGCAGCCAGGAACTGGTGGAGTACCCTAGATGCAAATGCCTGTGAGACTCCCATGTCCCCAGTTGATCTTTGAAAAGTACCTGTAGCTAGTATTCTAACGGCTACATATACCTTTGTCTTCACTGGGATGGGTTCCCCTCTGTTGGCTCTGGGTCTGATTTGAGGGCGGCAGAGCTCAGTGAGTTCTTGTAGTATGCCCCTGTCCACCCTGAAGTGATCTACAATCTCCAGCTCATGTAGCTCCTGGAAGGTTACCCTAGGCCTGAACACTCTTCTCTTTTTCATTCTAGGCCTATTGTTAGTGGCAGCATAAGCACTGACCTCAGCCTCTAACACATACAGATGTAGCAGAGCAGCAGCAGCCCCTAGCATTCTGTCAGTTAAAATTCCCAAGTCTGTACTCCAATGGTGCAGAGTGTGGGGGAAAAAAAACAGATTTTAGGGTGTATGCATACTTTATAGTGCTCTGCTGCAGATGCAGCTTGTGTGATTGGCTAACTATGATGCATTCCACCTGCTAGGTACATCATTGAGGGGTTTGAATGGGCTAGTGTAAGTGGAAATGGGGTTATCAGTATTTTCTACATGACTGACATTTCTTTTTTTTTTAACTGCCTTTCCTGCTAAACATTGTGGTATGGCGCACAAACCTGCGGCGCTGGTATAAACACTGCTCAGCAGTCTGGACACTCCCCCATGCATGGGTAGCTCAGCATAGCTTAAACCAGCTAAAACACATGCCTTGAAGCTAAACAAAGCTTAGCAGCACTGGAACCCCCCTCTGCTTAGCTGAGCGGTGCAATGAGCAAATGAGCACCGCTGAGCTCCAATCTGCTTATACATATAGTCACACACCCTCTTTTGATGTCAGCTACCTCTTCTGTGGACACCAACATGGTTCTGGTGCTACACATATTTTATCTGCAGACACAGTGGCCCATTTTTGCTATTCTGTAACCCCAGCTCATTTGCATACAGATCCGTGCACACAACCTGGATACTTCACTATTCCAGGGCCTGCCACCTTAGCAACCACTGAAATCTACCATTGTTCATACTGCACGCAGGGCCCTATAATGCATTAGCCTCACATATTTCTTATTTTATAGTTTTTATACTTTGTAATATTTTTTTTTTTTGCATAATGGCACGTTTGCGAGCTGCTGCGCACTGCACAATTGTGGTATGGGTTTAAAAAATGATTTATTACATTATTTTGCATGAGTTTTTGGACACACAGGGCATAGTTTTGCACATAACTATGCCTATTATGTAATTCTTGACCTTCTAAATGGGCTTTTACAGCCCCTGTTCCATTTTTATTTTTTTGTACACGGATATTTTCTGTGTACACTTCAGACACTAACACAGGGTCAGCAGGACTGCCTGTCTGCTTGCTTGATCACTCTAGCACCCTCATTTGCATGCAATTCACCTGCTTATGAGGTGATTTGTATGCCATGGACACTTCCGTGTCTGCAAGCTCGTGCATGCCTCTCTGCTCTGTTTACTGGATCACATGGAGACTTACTTCTGTGTTAGCTGAATGCCACTATGCCTACATGGAAAATCCATCTGTGTAGGCTTTATTGAATTCCCCCATTATCTTTATCAATTGCAGTAGAAGTTAAGCAGCTCATTACGATAGCATAATCCTAAAATTATTTTTGATATAACAGTTAGATTTCTTAATTATTTTAAATATTTTTAATAAATATGATCTACCTATCTCACCATTGTTTTAGAAAATCAATAATGGGTGGATATTCTGGATATATTTACCAGTTATAAGGGGTGGAGGACCCAGCCCACTCCAACCTGCGCCAGGGACCCATGTCATGGTGGGAGGGGATGTATATGCCCCTGTTGGCCAGTATGTGCCTGCCATAAAGCCCAGCCGCCCTGGGTCGATAAGCTACTGGCCAACCAGTGTCCAGTTGCCTAGCTTGGTTTACCTGGGACTTCTCTGTTGAGTGAAAGCTGGATGTAAAACCAATCAACTGTCAAACATGAACTAAGAATTCCTTCACTCAATCTAAGTTCACTGACAGAATGAGGCTTGGAGTGGATAGCATGATAGTAAGGAGGTGGCTGGACATTCTATGTATCCAGTAGACAAGGTGTAAGGGTACTGCAGCAAACTACTCAGGAGGAGGACACGCTAGAAAATGGTGTGGGAATTGTGGTGAGGGAGATGCTTCAGAAGACAGTGAGGGATGTCATCAGAATTAGTGACAGACTCATGGCAATCAGACTCCAGTATAATGATAGAGCAGTATTCATTAGCTTAGCCTATGCTCCACAGCAAGGATGTGATAGTGAGGAAAAGAGTGCATTTAGACAGCAGTTGCAGGACCTACTAGGTAAAGAAGAACAATAAGAATTGATGTTGATAATGGGTGACTTGAATGCATGTATCAGGACAGACAGAACAGAATATGAGGACTGCTTGGGACCACGTGGGTGGGGCAACAGGAATGAAGAAGGAGAGGCCATTCTAGACTTCTATCTTGCAAACAGCCTGATGGTAGCCAGCCTATGGTTCAGAAATAGAGATAGTCACAGGATCACATGCAAAAGTGGCCAACATGCAATTCAGGTAGACTTACTCCTAGTAAGGAAAGGGCACTGGGGTAGAATAAGTGATTGCAAAGTCATCCCCAGTGAAACAATTGGCCCACAACATAAGCCACTGGTTGCCACAATCAGCTGCAAGCAGTGGTCAGAGAAGGCTCTAAGGTCAACAGAGGCCAGGCTGAAAACTTGGAGGTTGACTGGAGAGGAAGTATAACAGTTCCGGAGTTACACAGGGCTCTAGCACCTCATGAAGAAGAGGAAATAGGTGGATTTGAAGAAGAATGGCAGTACCTCAAAACAGCATGTGTGTGAGGGCTACAGGACAGATATGTGGTTCAGCCAGGTGTGGAAATAAGGCACATAATGAAAGCTGGTGATGGAATGTAGAAGTTCGGGAAGTCATCAAAAGAAATGAGTGCAGGAAAAATGGAAGATAGAAATGACAGACCAGGCTAGGAAGGAATGTCGGTCAGCTAACAAAGATGTTAACAGAGGAGTTGCAATAGCAAAGAACAAGGCATCACAGGCACTCTACCAGCTGCTGAAAAGTGATTCAGTAAATGACACAAAAAAAACTATATCAGGTTGTAAGGTGAAGACAGAAAGATAAAGAAGATAGCCAGACAACCTTCATAAGGGATGCCAGCAACAACCTGCTCACCAGTCCACAGGACATCAAAGACAGAAATGATAAGTACTTCCATCATCTTCTGAATGAAGAAAACCCCACATAAGCTGTACTCCCCAGACACAGCCTACAATGAGGGAAGAGGAGCACACCCTAAAAGAAGTAAGAATAGCACTTAGGAAAATGAAGGCAGGGAAAGCAGCAGACACAGGTGAGATCACAGCAGATATGATAAAGATGCTGGGTGAGATAGGGGAGAAACAGCTGCTGAGAGTACTCATAGCAGTATGTAGAGAAAGGCATATCCCATATGACTGGAGAATAAGTATACTAGTGCCAGTCTAAAAGAACAAAGGGACAAAGGTGACATCCACAATTGTGGGCAGTATAGAGATATCAAACTCCCATCACACTGCATGAAAGTTCTGGAGAGGGTGACTGATAAACGAATATTCAGATTAATAGAAAGTAAGATGCGAAATGAGCAGCTTGGATTCAGATCAGGATGCTGCACAACTGACCTAATGTTTGCAGTGAGACAGGTACTTTGAGAAGAATCTAGAAATGAGGAAATAGTCTAAATGGGCATTCCTAGACTTGGAGAAGGCATATGACAAGGTCCCAAGAAAGCTGATTTGGGTAGTCCTGTGTGGCTTGAAGTCCCAGAAACATTGGTAGAATTGTGGCAAGCTATGTAGAAAGACCCAATGACTCATATACAAACAGAGTTTGGTCTTACAGAGAGGTTCCGAGTGGAGTGGGTGTGCATCAGGGTTCAGCTCTGAGTCCACTGTTGTTCATACTATTGAGGGAGTGCATTAGCAAACAGGTTAGAGGAGACGATGAACAAAGTTGCTGTATGCAGATGATATGGCATTACAAACAGACTCTGAGCAAGAACGTCAGCAAAGGGTAAGGGAATGGAATGCAAAACTGATGGCACATGGAATGAAACTAAGTACAGATAGGACAGTTGTAATGACAGCAAATGGAGGAAATTAGAGGAAGCTCATAACTGAGACAGAAGGGAAGATAATAGAACAGATTAACAGTTTCAAGTATCTGGGAGGGATAGTTGATGAGAAGGGAAGTCTGAATAAGGAGGTCAAAGCTAGAATCGGAACGGCTGTAGTCAAATGGCACAGAATGTCAGAGGTAGTGTATGACAGAAAAATGCTAAAGAATCTTAAAAGTAAGGTGTAAAAAACAGTGGTGTGACCAGTACTACGTTTTGATACAGAAACCTGGGCAGTAAAGGCAGAGCAGTGGAGGAAGCTACAGGCGATGGAGATGATGTGCCTGAGACAGGTGGTAGAATGAACACCGGAAGACAGATGAAGGAAAAGGCCAGAAGACAAAGTAGCTCCAAGTGCAGAAAAGTCATAGTGAACACATTACTGTGGTTCAGGCAAATGTGCAGGAAAGCAGAAGACAATCTGGTGAAGATGTTTTGGGACAGACAGGAAGAAGGCAAGAGGAAACGAGTGCATCCAGCAAAGAGGTGGATAGACTGTCTGAAAGAAGACTTGTGACAGTCAAGCATGACTGTCAAAGAAGGTAGGAGAGTGGCATTAAATAGGGATAGATGGTGACAAGTGACATGACACTGCAACCCCATGTCGAAATAGGAAAAATGGGGTTGATGATGACGATGATGATTATTCTTTTTTAATTATATCTGACATTTCATCAAATTTAGAAATTAAAAAATGTCTATTGTTTTCTGCTACAAGCTAGTTGCCCATATGCAAATCAAATTTACCCATAAAATATTATGTTATGGAATTAGTCCAGCACTGAAAAGGATCAGATGGAAGTCAAGAGTGCCAAGTGATTCAGTAGTCCCGAGGTAGTTCTCCTCGGTATAAATTGAAAAGCGATAACTGAAAATACTTGGTCTAATTCTGGCTTTAGTAAAAGGTTTAAATTATGTTGTAATCTTTTTTCCTTCAATTTCTTTGGTAGAATATATATATATATATATATATATATATATATATATATATATATATATATATATATAAAACTTTGTAAATAAGATAACAAAAATAAAAGTAAGAATAAATGTTTGCACTGATGTTTCCGTTAAAAATCATCTTTTATTTTCTTCATTGCGAGCAGGACAGATGAGCGCTGTTACATACATAAAATGCAAAACATTGATGTAGATCACGTATTTATTAGTTAGAAAATGAGATATAGAACATATAGAGAGTATATTCGTGCTCACATTTGTCACGAGATTATAAAACTCAAGTAAAAATTAGTCTATCCAGTTTTTGATAATTTTTGATTTGCTGAAAAATTATCTTTTTTTTGTTCACTCTTGAGCATCTGGTATTTCATGACACATATATGCATATATATATATATATATATATATATATATATATATATATATATATATATATATGTAGGGAATTTGGCCTTACCCCACTATTGTGCAAACCCAGAGTTGGTATATATAATTAGTAGGGGGTTTGCCCCTACATTAAAAAGGTTTCAATATTTTGAGTTTTCAGTATTATGAACTACATTCACACACACACACATATATATATATATAGATATATATATGTGTATATATATATATATATATATATATATATATATATGTATATATATATATATATATATATATATATATATATAAAATAATGGTTCCCCTTCATAAGATCGAGTTACTGAAAGCTCGAAATTCATAAGCTCGAGCCCAGAATCTCGAGTTTTCAGTAACTCAAAATTGGTTTACTGCAGCATTTGTGGTTACTATTGGTTTACTGAACGCTTTTGGTTGCTTTTGAGTAAAATTGTGAAGGGAAGGGGGAAAAACATGTTTACTTGCATGTTTGCAGGGGGCCGAGCCCCCCTGCACTCTCCCTGCTTAAATATATCAGCTCTGTGACCACACTATAGCGGAGGAATGAAAATTCTCCCATTGTGCGCTTCTGCATACAGCGTGGAACGGGAGATTTCCCTCATCCTTGTTGTAATGTGATCTCGGAGTTGGTATATTTAAGAAGGGGGGGGTGTGGGAGGTGCAGGGGGGCTTTTCCCCCTGCAAAAACCTTAAGAAAATGTTTTACAGTTGTTGTCGTTCCCCTGCAGAATTTTGAGTTACTGAAAACTCGAGATTCTGGCTTCGAGCTTATGAATTTCATGTTTTCAGTAATTCGGTCTTCTGAAGGGGAACCATATATATGTGTGTATATATATATATATATATATATATATATATATATATATATATATATTTAGAGTGATATTTCTTTTTTTATTTAACCATGTGGTTTCTTGCATTTTTTTTCAAATTGGCTGAATATTCAGAATTTATCCACAGAGCTATTGTTTTAATAACTAAACTAAATCTATACCATATATTTCTAGGGCAGGAAATCCTATTCCAACATTTCAGTTCTCTTTCATGATATCCTTTAGAAGAAACTAAAGAACTTGCCTGTATAATGTATAGTATTGTGGGTAAAATAACCATTTTGGCTAAAATTAACATCTTTCACAGGAAAACAATAGCTTAACTTAATAAAGTGTTAGTTGATTCCAACTGAACTTTAGATCTGACATCAGTTCAAAATATTTTAATGAAATGTTTTATGTTTGTTAGGGAAGTACCAATATTACCTATTGATAATGGTGTATCATCAACAAATATCTGCATTTTGGAGGTATTTTTATAATTGATTTAAAATCCTGAAATATCACAATTAAGCTTAATATAATTGGTTTGAAGCTCAATAACCAAAGCAAATAATAAGGGAGACAATGAACAACCTTGTTTTGTTCCCCTTATTGACTGAGAAATAAAAGGTTCTAATGTGACATATTAGAATGAATTGTGATAAAGATGATTAACATAATTAACATAAAATTACTTAGAAACCTGTATCTTTCTAACACTTTAGTTAAATATGACTAATTTACTGAATCATAGGTTTTATCAAGATCGAGGCTAATTACAGAAGTTGTTTGTTGTAATTAGTTTAATGAATTAAAGTGATTATTCTCTGATATTATCCCTTGTTTGTCTATTTAATATAAATCCAGTTTGATGTTCCTCTGTTAATGTAGGTATTATACTTTTTTAATTTAAAGGCAAGGATTGGCATAAATATTTTATAATCAATATTCAATGAGAAAAATATAAGAAGAGCTAGAAATGGATCTTTATTCTGTTTAATAAAGGAGAAATTATTGTACATTTCCATGATGGGACTATGTTAAATTTGGTTTCCTGTTACGCCGTCGCAGACGCAGGTTGTCGAATACATCTTTGTCGAACAGTAAAGCATGAAAAGGCAAAAGAGCGAAGCGGCGTTTCAGCGAATTCTTTCCCTGGGAAAGAATTAGTTTGGCCGCTTTCGCTACTTTGCCTTTTCGGCATTGTAGTGCGATCTTGCAGTTGGTATATTTAACTAGGGGTGTGTGGGGGCACAGCCCCCCATGTTCAGTAATGTTTTACTGTTCTTTTTTTTTTGTTTCGGAACAGAGACTGTTTTCCATTGTAAAATAATCACTGTTCTGAAGTTTCGACGTTGTAAGCTTTTGCTTACATGGGGTCGATTATCTGTCATTTGCTCTTCTGAGCATGCGATATGATAATATAGACCCATTAAATTTATGTCCCCTGTCTTCAGACTGTGCAATCAAGTCACTTAAAATTCTATGGGCACCTATTTCACACTTGGAAACAACCTACAGCTTAGATCAATTTCGTCACTGAATAATTTCCTCTTCCTTTATCTGTTATTCATTTGTGTAAGTTGATATGTCTATATATCTATCTTTCTTTGAGGCTCTTACATGGGAAAACATAATTTGTTGGCAAAGAATAACTTCTTAAGCCATCTATTCTGTATCAGCAACCTCATTCCAGCCTGCATCTGTAGCTATCAGCAGCCCATATTCTTTTCATTTCTCTTACATGCTTAATGTCTGGCACTAACGTTTGTATCTAGCACTTTCACTGATAGTCTAGCACAATATTGTTTATTTCACACTTTTCATGCATCTTCCCATTATACGTCTCCCACTACTGCTTTTTATTGTTGTAGTTTCTGGTGTTCCTGCAGCCCTGAACGGTTTTACATTCTATGGGGTATCTATATGTCTGTTTCATATAATCTGCTTCTCCAGTGTTCAACTTAGGATGCCTTGCTCTGGTACACCTTCATAAAAGTGAGAAAGTCTGACATCAGTGGTATGGAAGATAATGGATAATTCTGAGGGAAATGTTACTAAAATTAAGATGCTAATTGTCACAAGCTGCAACTAGATTCTGTTAGTCAAACCATAAGTGGTTTTATGATTGGGTACATAAGGAATTACAAAAAAGGAGTATGGCTCAGGCTGTACACCAGGATTTCAGTAACATTCTGGACTCACTTACAGGTAAACTGACAGAGATTGCTGTAGGGGTTAAAATGGTTAAATGGGCTGAGCGCTGGTTAAAGGATGGGTGTTGTAGAAGAAGAAAGATATGTAAGTAGAGATGTGATGCAAGGATCAGGTCTAGGATGCTGCATTCATCAGTATGTTCATACATGATATAACATTGCTAGACAACTGAATTTGTCTGTTTGTAGCCTTTACTAAGATAGCGGTAACAGCAGTGGATAAAGAAGTCAGTCCAAACCTGAATTAAAAAAATAGTGGCATGTATCGAAAAGAACACTCCAAACAAGCAAAGTCAGGTAGTCAGATAAAGGTGGAACATCACCAAACAGTAAAACATAAAAGAAAAAAACTGGATCTCTGAACACCACAGCTTAAATCTTTAATAAACCTAAGTAATAAAAAAGGTAAGCACTTTTGAGGAAAACAAACCCAGTTCTTCAGACCATATAAAAAAATTACACAAACCACTCACATATGGGTCAACTTCAGTAGACCGAAATACCACTTACCCGAAATTCAGATAACCGAGACAAAAAAGCCAACTGCATGAGAACACTGATGTTCCAGAACAATGACTCACCACTCCAGGTAAGTAAATGCTTGGCCATCCTGTCAAACTTTGCCCCTTACCATGCGGTAGTGCGATCTTGGAGTTGGTATATTTAGTTAGGGGATGAAGCCCCCCACATTGGTGGGTTTGCTTTCATTCAGTTTCATTTTTAAGGATGGCCAAGTGTTTACTAACCTGGAGAGGTAAGTTAGTGTTCCAGGACATTGGTGTTCTCGTGCTGTCGACCTTTTTGTCTCGGTTATCTGGGTTTTGGGTAAGTGGTATTTTGGTCTATTGAAGTAGACCCTCACATATATATAAAAAATTCAAAAATGCATTCTCCAATGAAAACAATGTTCCAATCTAAAAACACAGGCCACTGCAGCAAGGAACTGGCCAGTAGAGACGTGTTGTATCAACACACCCCTTTAAAAATTAGAATATTAAAAGAGTGACATGGAAAACTTATCAGATCCAATAATATCATGAAAAAGGTGCACACCTGTCTGACATTTAAATATTAATGTTAAGGGGCCGAGACTTAAGAACTGGCTTCAAAGACATGTTCATTCAGCCCTGGAAATACATTTCCTTTTAAAAGAAGTATCCATTTCATTTTCTTCTTTTCAGTAATATTCTTAAAGTTCCCACCCCTCAAATTGTTAGACACTAATTCTAATGCAAGAAACTTAAAACTGTGTCTGCTCCCATTCTCTATAACATGTTGAGCTAATGCACTCGTACTCTTCTGATTACGTATGTCCCCATGTTTCCAGAATCCTTTCTTTAAACATTCTATTAGTCTTCTGAATGTAGAAAGCTTTACACATCATGCATTTAGCATAATATATTAAATTCTTGGTCTTACAATCTGGATAAAAATCAAAACTAATTTCTTGCCAGAGAGGTTGTTGTTGTGTCTTTCGGCTTTTCCCGGTTAGGGGTCGCCACAGCGGAACTCCGGTCCGCTAATGATTGGTAGTTGATTTTTTACGTGCCGAGTTACCAGCCCTGACGCACAACCTTCAATGAAGGTACGCCCATTTACGCATGTCTCCACGCAGATGACACTCTAGCTGAGAATTGATCCGGACAGCGTCTTACTGTGAGGCGACAACACTACCGCAGCACCACCACAACTCCAAATATATTGATTAGTTTTCCATGTCACTTTTTTTATATATGTGAGTGGTTTGTGTAACTTTTTTATATGGTCTGAAGAAGTGTGTTTGCTTTCCATGAAAGCACTTACCTTTTTTATTACTGAAGTTTATTGAAGTTTTAAGTCATGGTGTTCGGAGCTCCAGTTTTTTCTTTTACATTTTACTGTTTGGTGGTGTTCCGGCCTTTATCTTTTTACCTGACTGTGCTTGCTTGGAGTGTTTGGTTTGGTGCAGTAGTCAGGACATGGCAGAAGGTTTAGATTTAGAACTTGGTTATAACCCTGGAAGTAGTGCACAAGCAGGAACAGATCAGTTGCAAAGGATTTTATTGACTGATTCTAACCCACTGTTGAACACAATTACTGAGGATGGTCCAGGTGAAGATTCAGTTGTTGATAATGCCTCTCAGGCTGCTTTCAACATGCAATATAAAGAGCTCGAAGGTAAATTTTTTTGCAAAGGCAGAGGCTTCATTTGGAAGCAGCTATTAACCATAAGGCAATTCCATGGGGCTTACGTGTCTTAAAAATGCCTACTTATGGCACTCAGTACTCCAAATTACTCAAACGTTGGCAGGTGAGCATTAATTATTTGCGATTACTCACTGACTATTTTTTACCTATTGAAACATCATTACTAAAGGAGATTTGGACTTTACTGTTTGGGATTGTGAATAAATTCACATTGAATATTTATAGAACCAGTTTGGATGATTTATATGAACGAGTGGCTATGTATGAGAAATGGCTACAAGACACTAGGGTTAAGAAACTTTAATGGGATTTATGAGATTTTAAGAGTGGAAATATTTTCTTTTGGCCCAGGGATAGTCTGGGTCATGGCAATGTAAGCAGCACTAACATTGCTATTGTAAACACAGAGGAAGCTTCCACTTGAGCATCTATGAATTCAGGCAACGGTAATGCCATTAGAGAGTCTGCCCTTGTGACTTCATCTGCTTCTGCTTCATCAAGTAATATAGTTACTGCCTCATTTTCACTTCCAGCCGCTTTACACAGGGATTACAAGAGAGGACGTTCAAAGAGTCAAGCGAGGAAGGGATGTGTGCAGCAGCTTGACCATCCAGGGAGAACATTTGGGATGGAAACTCGCAACATTCTACAAAATCAAGTGGGTACATTTTTAATATTTCTTATTTTAAACTGACTGATGAACAGATTTCAGTTTTGAACAAAGGCTTGAATTTTATCCCTAGCAGGGCTTCTGATTTGACTGATATACTGGTAGATTTGAGGTTGTTTGAACCAAATGTCTCTTTTTCTCCTTACTATATCCACAATCGGAAGATGGTGACTTTGATATTTTTAAGAAACCCAGTACTTTTAATCCTGTGATAAATCCTAAAATGGAGGCTTTTACAGGATTGTGTGAGAATGAGATTTGAGAGTGCTTAACAGTTGGATACATTCTTATTATAATTTGACTTTAGAGTAATAAAAAGCGTTGTATGAGCTATGTTCAACTCCCCACCTTGTCATACGTTTATGCGGTATAGGAGGAGAAGTGGTTGTGATGGACAAGGAATTTTATTTAAACAGCATATTTGAAATGTTGTCTGACAATGTCACGTATTTGCAAATTAACAAGGGTTTTATTACAAGTGTTATTGACAAAGTACTTTTTTATTATATGATTTATTGATGGACAGTTCTATTGAACAAGGATTATTTGAATATTTTACAGTGGAACATCCTATGATCCCAATTTTATATGGACTTCCTAAGGTCTACAAAGATACAATTGTTTCTAGCAGGGGATGGATTACAGAGCCACTCTCGATTTTTGTTGGGATAATGATGTGTATTTAGTGGCACTTGATGTGATATCTTTGTTCACTGTTATTCCTAATGATTTAGGTGTAGAGAATGTGAGGATATATTTAAGTAAGAACACTGATTTCACAGTTGGGAAGATAGATTTGATTTGTGTTTTGACTGAGTTGATTTTAGAAAACAATGTTTTTTTATATTTCACAATGAGTTTTTTCTCCAAAGAGTTAGTGTAGCTATGGGCAGGGCTTGTGTCAACAGCTACGCCAACCATGTCTTAGCACATTGGGAGCAAGTTTATGTTTTCAACAATAACCCTTATACACAGTATTTCACTTTTTACAGGAGATTTGTGGATGAAGTGTTTTTTGTATGGACTGGAATTTTAATGAGTTGACTGGTTTCCTAAATTACCTTCATGGTACTACTACCTTCTTGAAGTTCAGTCATCATGTTTTTGATAAATCTATAGAATTTTTGGATGTGTGCATTAAAATTGATGAAGGTAAAAGATTTAACACAGGGATTTATAGAAAACCACGTAGAAAGACTGATTTATTACATAAAACCAGTATGCACCCCGGTCATGTGACTACGAATGGCCTTAAAAGACAGTTTCTAAGAGCCATGCGAATCCATAATGACAATGCGGAGTTGCAAGTTACTTTAGTAGCATGAAGAAGGATTTCTTAGAATGGGGGTATAGTGTAAGTGATGTAGACAAAAGTCTAGCAGAGGCTTGGTCTGTTCAAGATACGGTGGGGAGATCGTATTTCTCAGATTCAACTGAAGAAGTAGCTGTGGTACCTAAACAGACTAGCAAATGTTCTAATAAAAATAGGCTTCTCCTTACTTATTCAAGCAATATTAACATTACTTGTGAGGCTATTAAGAAATATTGGCCACTTTTATTAATTAACTTGGATCTTAGGAGAGTTTTAGATGATAAACCTGTTTTCATTTAGAAATAATTTGTCACTGAAGTGACAGTTATGTTATAAGAATTTTGAACAGATTCCTTTTGATGCATCAGATAGATGTGGGGCATTTCAGTGTAGACTATGTAAGGCTTGTCAGTATATTTGGAGTTGTACCTCTCTGGCACACTCACGAACTAAGCAAGAAATTCGTTTTGATTTTTATGCAGATTGTAAGATAAAGAATTTAATATATTTTGCTAAATGCACAATGTGAGAAGCTTTCTACATTGGGAAGACCAATAGAATGTTTAAAGAAAAGATTCTGGAACACATGGGGGACATACGTAATCAGAAGAGTATGAGTGCATTAGCTCAACATGTTATAGATAATGGAAGTAGGCGCAGTTTTAAGTTTCTTTCATTAGAATTAATGTCTGAAAATTTGAGGTCGTGAGGACTTTAAGAATATCATTGAAAGGAAATGAAATGGATACTACTTTTAAAAGGAAATGTATTTCCAGGGCTTAATGAACATGTGTCTTTGAAGTCGGTTCTTAAGTATCGGCCCCTTAAACATTAATCTTCTAAAAATCAAAAAACAAAAAAGAAACTGGAGAAAAAAACACCCTTGCAGGTCCAGCGCCTTTAAACTCCTGGATTCAGATAGATGTGTGCAAAGTTCTTTATAATCCACAGGTTATGTTGTAAACAAGAACGCCAAACGAAAAAATCAAATTGAAATTTTATTAAGCTTAAAAACAAGCTTTTCATCAGTGTTCTGCACCAACTTCCTCAGAAAAACAAACTGCACCACACACAAGACGTATCTCATACAAGGAAGATTCAATTGTGCCAGTAATCGGGTGGTATATTTAGCCCAGTGTTCAGTCTGCCAAGGTTTCTACATCGGCAAGACTGATAGGAAACTACAGGAACGAGTATACGAGCACTTATATGCCATCAGGAAGGGGAAGGTCGACAACGCTCTGGCCAAACATATATTAGATAATCCAGGTCACGAATTTTCGTTTACAGTCATCGATCAGCTAAACCAAGAGTTTATGGGGGGACCCGATTCTTTAAGACTTGAATGCAAGGAGTTGATGTGGCAACTTAAGTTGGAAGCTTACCATTTACCTGGACTTAACAGAATGCTTTCCATCAGTTGCTTCCTCAAATTGAGAAGCCTAGTGAGGTGAAGCCCCCTGGAGTGACTTAATGCCATCTGGGAACATATTTTTGGGTTTTACCATTTTTTATTTCATTTCTGTGTTCACTATTTATTGTTTATATTAATGTTTATATTAACACTTGTGGGAATTTTTTTTTCCACTTTTATACTTATTTTTAAAATACATCATAATTCTTCTTGTGGCTATTGACACATTTGATCATTTGTATTTATATCTAATTATGGTGGCTTTAAAATTCAATATTTGGTGCATCATAGGTTTACCAGCATTGATGGCAGGTATGTGGAGTAGATACCAAATTGTTGAACATTTTGGCCGCTTCTTAGTTAAAAATTTCAAAGTGTAATTATGTGCTTTTTTAAAGGGAGCTGCTAGGGGGGCGCATTTGAGTGGAGTAGTGATGTATTTATAGTGAGACAAATGTGTGGTGCAGTTTGTTTTTCTGAGGAAGTTGGTGCAGAGTGCCAACGAAAAGCTTGTTTTTAAGCTTAATAAAATTTCAATTTGTTTTTTTTCGTTTACTGGCATTCTTGTTTACAACATTACTTGTGGATTATAAAGAACTTTGCACACATCTATCTGAATCCAGGAGTTTAAAGGTGCTGGACCTGCAAGGGTGTTTTTTTTCCCCCTTAAACATTAATATTTAAATGTCAGAGAGATGTGTACCTTTTTTATATTATTGGTTCTGATAAGTTTTTCATGACACTGTTTTAATATTCACATTTTTAAAGGGGTGTGTTGATACAGCACATCTCTACTGGTCAGTTCCTTGCTCCAGTGGGCTGTGTTTTTAGATTGGAACACTGTTTTCATAGGAGAAGGCCTTTCTGATTTTTTTATACATATGTGAGTGGTTTGTCTAACTTTTCTACATGGTCTGAAGAAGTGGGTTTGTTTTCCACAAAAGGGCTTAACTTTTTTATTATTGAAGTTTATTAAAGTTTTAAGCCGTGGTGTTTGGAGTTCCAGTTTTTTTCTTTTACACGTATCGAAAAGAGTCAGTTAAATGGCAAGTAATGTAAGGCGCTCTGTTTTGGTTATAAGAATCTAGGCAGACTATCCTATAAGTCATTGGTGACTAGTTAATTGTGTTTTTTTGGTGCAAGGATGTTATGTCTTGATGAGTTTCAAAGCAGTGCATTGTGTTGTGCAAGACGGCTGTGCATTTTCCATTTTTTTTCTCCTTTTCTGTACTGTTGTACGACTGTACAGTTGGCATTTATATATATATATATATATATATATATTTATATATATATATGTATATATATATATATATATATATGTATATATGGATCTACTTTCATTAAATAAAAGTGCATTTTAATGAACATTACTTAGCCGAGCTGATTCCACTGCGGTGGTGGTGCTGTGGTAGTGTTGTCGCCTCACAGTAAGATGTTGTCCTGTTCGATTCTCAGCTAAAGCATCTTCTGTGTGGAGACATGCGTGAATGGGTGTACCTTCGTTGAAGGTTGTGCGTCAGGGCTGGCAACTCAGCACATAAAAATCTACTGCCAATCATTAGCGGACTGGAGTTCCGATGTGGCAACCCCTAAAAGCCGAAAGACACAACAACTTACCCGAGCCGATTCCAACAAAACCTCTTCATAACAAAAGCACAGACTGCTGAATTCCTTTCCCTGTGAAAGGAATCACTTGGCCACCATGGTGAACTGTGCCCTCTTTTCCCTTTAGTGCGATCTCAGAGTTGGTATATTTGTGTAGGGGGTGGGCTTAGGTTTGCTCCATTTTCGTTTATCATGGTGGCCAAGTGGTTCCTTTCACAGGAAAAGGAATTCGGCAGTTCGTGCTTTCATTATGAAAACGTTTTGGTGGAATCAGCTCAGGTAAGTAACGTTCGTTAAAATGTACATTCATTTAATGAAAGTAGATCCACATATATGTATATATATATATATATATATATATATTTATTTATTTATATGTGTATGTATATATATATATATATATATATATATATATATATATAGTATAAAATTATGGGGTGTTGTGGGTGCATGGGGCAAGATTTTCTTCTATTTTAATGATTTTTCAACTCACTGTTTTCAAAATTACACTTTCAGTAAATGGCAAGTCGAAAAAAGTATCTTTGACGGATCTTGCGTAAACCACCTAGGCATGGTTTATAGGTTTTGAGATGCACATTTAAATTAGCTGAGCAGGGTATTTTCTTTTAAACTGGTATGAATCTTACAAAGAGCAGAGCAAAACAAGTAGTTATAATTTCTAATGACTGTTGAGTTGCATCTTCTTGAGCACAGATTGCAGAGATAAGGAAGTAATTATTCTATTGCAGGGACTGCTGGTTAAGACCTCAGGTTGAATGTCGTGCTTAATACTGGAAACTATGCATAGAGTGATACAGAGAGAGACAGAGAGAGAGAGAGAGAGAGACAGAGAGTAGTGATGCTTAGATGGTGTACAAAGAAAAGTCATAAACCACAATAAGACATTCTACACAGCCTAGGCATGTACTACATAGAGGAAAGAACAGAAAGGGGGATATGATATGAGTGCACAGAATATAATAGGGAGATATAATGGCACAGTAGTAGATGGGAAGGATAAGAAAGTTAAGTAATGGGTTCAGTATTTTAAATTGGGAAAGGAAGCTTAAATTTAAATTAGGGGAAATATTCTTTCACCACTAGGGTAGTAAACAGAATGACCTCTTGGAGGAGTAGTAAAACCTAAATTAATAGGCACATTCAAGTAGGGCATATATGGTCTAATGGGAGAAAAACAGGGCTGGGACAGCTGAATAGTGATAACATTAATTTGGTAGACAAGATGGATAATATTTTTCTCCTGCCAAAAGTTTGCTTTATGCATGACTGATATATGAAGTGCTCCAATCAGCAGTTTCTCAGGCATCTTGCTAGTCAGTATATAGCAGCTATTAGAAAAAGTATCCCTCTGTAAATCATTAGCGGAAAATACAACTCTGTATATTGTAAATAATAATCAGGTACCTGTATTCTGAGAATAAAGTTGGACAGTTTGCTGATTGGGGCTAAGCCCAGCTCCAGTTAGTGCCAGTGGTCATCACTGTTATGCATTGTATTATTCAAAAACAGTTGTGCCAACATATTTCTTCTGCCTAGTCTCAACTGCAACATATTGGACTATATTACTAAAATGGAATAGTAAGCAAATGTATTTGTTAGGTGCAAAGCCCATGACTAAGCAGTTCTTGTGGAACTGGAACAGGGGCCTTAAGTATGCAAGAATAAATAGGAATCGAAATGAGGATAGCATTTACTCATCTTAATCAGTTATGTATTTATTTGTCTTTATTGACTGAGAAAGTCCGACTAGGCAAAGCTCATTTTCAGTGGAAGCTTGGGGAGAAAAGCTCCCGCAGATACTTGTAACAGAACATTTACAAAGATGTTATGAAGATAGTTCTTAAGACACCTAGATACAAACAGTTAATTGTTCTGTAGTGCATCAGTACAGAGATAAAACAAGTATTTCCTCTGCGGTGACATTATATGGGATATTACATTCAACGTATAAAACATTTAACATGTAAACAGTTCTTGAACAATATATATGACAAGCGCCAACTAAGGTTACAGTATATATGTTAGGTATAAATAAAACTGAGGTAAGGCATGTGAAACACTACTCAGTATGTAAACAGTTGTTGATGCTAGAAGAGGAAGACAGGCATTGTATAGCTGATGACTCGAGGACAGTAAGGGTAAGAATACTAGAGTACCTACTGACACAGGACCTGGTCATAAGACAGCGGAGGAGAGTATATGAAGGAAATGGACAAAGTGGGAAGATCAGAAAGACACTGACATTTAAGGTGGGTATTAAAGTAGACAGAAAATTGAGGAGGAGTGGTAGAAAAGTTTGTTGTTACTAAGAAAGGCAGATGGTTTGCATAATAGTAAGAACTGTGGTTGACATGCTATTGTTAAACAGAACTGTTAACTGTGTTTAGATACAGCAAAGTGTAAATGTTTGAAGGTAGCAGTTGCCAAAAATACTGAAACACTAAATGTACCTTTCTACAGAGAAGCCTTAACTACCACAAATCTCTCTAAATTTATAGCAAAGTCAGTATTTTCAGCAGCTCATGGTAAAAGTAATCCACCTCTGAAGTTCATGTTTTTTTATAAAAACTGTTGTCTGAATTTCATACTTTGATGTATCTAATAGGATACAAGTTCAGCTGCAGAATCAAAATTATTTGTAGTGCTTGGAGTGTGGAGATTGTTCTTCAATGTCAAGAAAAAGGCTTGTTAAGCACCTTTCTAATATCAGAAGGGTACTCAACAAGCTTTTGTTAAGCACTCCCTAGGTGCTAAGATTGGGTCTTATGCTAGGGATTAACAGCAGATGGTGGGGGTAGCAGAAGGTAAAACAGCTTTCATATCTGTTAGATACTTCACTCTGCCACACCTATAAACAAAATGTGGCAGAATGAAATATCTTAATAACGTTTAAGGCCATTGGTTCTTCAGAGGAAAACTATTCTGACTGCTGTCTGCCAGCACTGTATTTCACTGGCTTTAAATGGCTTTGAATATACGTGAAACACTTCATATTTCTACATCTGTTTTTCTTTTTCTTATAACTGATAGTACATGGAGCAGATAAACCTCCAAGAATTAGGTTTATCTTACCTATCATAATCCTTATTATGTGTTCTTGACATGGGTGCTTCACTCGAGATGAATTTATTGGCATCCATGTCGAGAATATACAGTAAGTTAGTTGATTATGTTCAGAGATCCAATCATAATCCTCTATATTGTAGGTTCAACAACAGTTGTTATGACCAGTAAAAATAAAACACCATCACATTTGACCCACAAAATGTTATTTACACCTCCAGTACCTCTTCCTTGTGCCCTGCATTATGTATATAATTAATGTAAAAATTTTAACTGCATATTCTGAGTCATGTTTGATCCAATCACTTGCATTTTTACAGCCAAACACTATTAAAAGCAAATATAGAAAGAAAATCTAGCTGTAGGCCAAAGTTTCCTTTTACATCTAAAACACATGGACACTTATAATCCTCTCTGCTTACTCTGCAGTTCCAGTGACTACTCTCTTGAATCTCATTTCTAAATTTCATAAAGGTGGATCTTAATGGTCTGTCTTCCAAAATGTACATAGTCAACAAAATCTTTATAATCATTTTCCTTAAGAATAGTATGTATTTCACCTAGACTAATGTGCTTTCTAAGATATTTATGCAAGTATTCTAAACCAAATTGTGCTGAGATATAATCAACATGGATTTACTCAAGCCCATATTTCTCTACATTTGTTTCTCTGTCCAAACCTTTCCATTTAAACTTTTGTTTCTCTGTCCATACCTTTCCATTTAATGTTGTGTTTTTATTTTGTTAACATTATCCATTTTGCTAACATCAGATTATCTTGATATCCATCTTGCTAACACCAGATTATCTACAAGTGTACCATATTCAGTTCAGACCTAAAGTATGTTAATAGTTCACTGTCTTCTTGTCTTTCTGGGTCACCATTCTAAAACTGATGTTTCTTGCTTTTGCAAGATAACTTGAAGTAATGGGTACACAAAACCATGGCATTATAATAGTCATTTGTTATACTTACACTTCATAGCATGAGCTAGCTGATTAAAGTGCTGATCTGCAAGTTTGTCTATCATGTCACGTGGGAGCTCACCCTCTGCAAGGTAGTGAAGCAATCGGACATCTATGGGCAAACATAAAAAAGAAAAAGATCTTTTGTACAGAACATCTTAAATTCTAACCAAGTTGTCACATACTTGTAAAGAAAATTAATGTGGCTACTACCATGCTAATATGGCTACCTCATCGCCATTTTAATTACTGCTATGACTTTAGCATGCAAGCAAGAACACCGACTTCACAAATCAATACTAATATTTTAGGCATATAGTAGACATACTATATAATGGGCCCAAATAATAACCTAGGGTGCTTTCTAAACAATAAAACAGCTCACGTAATGCAAATTCCAGGCACCCTCTAATCAAATATGTGTTCAACAATGTCAACAACCTCAGCCTGGGTTGCCTCTTGAATAATCCAAAATATGACCCATCAGATCCACTGTTGCTACTATTTAATCAGAGTCTCAAAACAGGCGTTGCGCCATGAGAATGGAGGACTGCAATAGTCATCCCTCTTCCTAAGGGAAGACCATCAACATATCCCAGAAACTACAGAGCCACTGGAAATGATCAACAAAGACAGAGGAGATCTTCAGACACTGGATCCATCCCAGTCTGGCTTTGTCAGAGGAAGGTCCTACCTATTGAATCTGGTGGACTTCTTTGAGAATGTAGCCAGGGTAATGGATGAGGGTAAAATGGAGCATACTGCCTACCTTGACCTAGTTAAGCAATATGATACAATACTCCACTTGTGCATTGTTAACAAACTTAAGGAATTAGGCATAACCCCTATATAATCCACTGGCTAACCAAGCCACTCACAGATAGGGCACAGGAAGTTAGGATTGGTGAGACCACCTCCACAAAGAGGCTGGTCACCAGTAGAATCCTTCAAGGCTACACGCTGGGACCAGTCCTTTTTGGCATCTACCTCTTGGAAGTCAAGGCCAGTGTCAAAGGCCTCTGGCTGACCAAGTTCACAGATAATTGCAAAATGGGAGCAGTCATAGAATCCCCCAAAATGCAAAGATCTTACAAGACAGTTTAACACAGACAAATGTTCAGTGCCAAATTTAAGGCTTAAAATTCAATGCCAAGAAGTGCATTAAAGTACCTTTTGGGAAGTTGCCTTCCCTAGAAAATTTCATCATTGATAAAAGACCTTTAAGAGTTGACCCACGAGTAAGGGATCTGGGAACACATGGAGATGGTAACTTGACCTTCGACCAACATGTGTCCAAGGTAGTAAGCAAATTCTTCTATGTTGCTCAACTTATAAGTAAGGGTATGGCATCTAGGGCCATGGATGTCATCATACCATTATATTCATCCCTCAACAGACCCATCATTGAGTATAATGCCCCCTTCAGTATGTACCTGGCCAAACACATGCAGCAACTGGAAAGTCTGCAAAGGTTCCTTACAAAAAGGATACAAGGCATGAACACAATGTCCTATGTGTGTCATCTCAAAGCCCTATCTGTACACATGGACTCCTACAGACTACTGAGAAGCGATCTGTGTCTGGCATGCATGGCATCCTTGGACCCTGCTCTGATGAACCTTTTGCACATCCATAAAACAAACAACATCAGAACTACTACATCTAAAGACCTATATTGCAACATAAACTGGGCATGCTGGAGAGAGAGAGAGAGAGAGAGAGAGAGAGAGAGAGAGAGAGAGATAATCAAGCTATAAAATGCATAATAACAAACTCACCATGCAGAATCATAATAGTTTAACTTACTGGAAACACTTTTCCCAATCCTAAAACAGTTGAAAAAGTTAAAATAAACACTTCTTAATTAAAGCCAAAAATAAAAAAATAAATAAATAAAAATTAATCATCATCTTCTTTCAGCTGTTCCCGTTAGGGGTCCTGCCTTTTTGTCAATGCCACTGTCTCCAACCCATATAACATAGCTGGTCTCACTACCCTCTTGTAGACCTTCCCTTTCATTCTTACTGGTACTCGTCTGTCACAAATCTCTCCTGACACTCTTCTCCACCCACTCCATCCTGCCTGTACTGTCTTCTTCACCTCTCTTCCACACTCACTATTACTCTGAACTATTGATCCCAAGTATTTAAACTCATCCACCTTATGCAAGTCAAAATTGCTGCAATCTCCCTGCAGAAAACTCTGTTTCACAAAACTACATAACTACACATTACCTAAACTATAACAGCTAAATTTAATACATTACAATATAAAATATTTAAGCATTACAAAGCAATACATATTTAAAAAAAAAACTTACTAGATCTCTATAGATACCCTAAAACCATCTTGAAACTGAAATAAATTAGAAGCTTTGAAGGCATTAACAATTAAAAAAAAAAAGATAAGAAAAATAAATCCTACCTCCATTATGAAAGAACATGCCCACACAGCAATCCACAGGTACAAATCTAAAAAATAAACTTGTCTATGAAGGGAGGAAGGGTATGTCATAATAAAAAAAAAATACTCCTAGTAGCAACAAACATTGTACTAAGAAGGGTAGAAGGATATAGCCCTGACCAGGTCCCTCTTGACCGGGGTTTGATTATCAGTTTGGGCAGCTGTTGGAGTGGCAGGGAGAGATGGGTGCTACCATCCTGGGTGGGGAGGGCAGTCCTGTTGGCATCTCTTGTGATGATCCCTGGTGGAGGCTGGGGACGTCATATTGGAAGTCATAGTCTGACAGGAATTAGGGTGGGGAGCTGCCGTGGAGGTGGGGAGAAAGACCACATGTCCCCTTTGCATGCCTGCCCCTTAGGCATACCACCCGAGAGAGTAATGGGGGTAAATCATAAAAGAACCCCTTCAGTGGATATAGTTGGCCAGACCCCCATGATGCCCTTAAGCTCTATGCCAACTCCAGCCCTATCTGAGGAAGTCTGGAGGGGTTGTCAGTGTCTGGTAGACCCGAAAATGGATGCTGGGCACTGTGTAGGGCTGCCAAAAGAATGAAGCAGTGGGGAGAAATAAGAGGGCAAAAATATGAAACACTGCACTAGACTCCTTGTTCTGCTTACTGGTCCTGAATGTAGGATCAGATAGAGCCTGGTGGAGGATAAAAGTAGGTCTGGTGGACCCTGTGAAAAGGTAATCTGCAACTTCTGTTATTTAGCTCTAGTTTGTACATTCTTACTCCTCTGTTTTTTTATTTCATTTTGAAACAGTCACTATTTTTGTATTCCATTCTTTACTGTTCTTATGACATCCTTCTAGACAATGTTAGACTTATGTGACTTGATTCTGTTTTACTGTGATTTCTATTAATTTAGTGGTTATGCCTATTATATCTAGTTTATATTGTGCATATGTGCAGTTCTTTTCTTGTGAGTTCTTAAATAACCGTTACTGTAATTTGCACTGAGGTTTACATTTGCAATGTTGTGGTCATCATAAGATCATAGATTAGTACTAGGTTAACTGTTCTCATGGGCCATTTGAAGCCTAGCCAATTACCCCATGTGAGAATCAAACCCTGCACCTTGTGTTTCTAAGGCAAGCACCTTAACCATCACATCAACCTCCCTCATATACCTACAAGTGGAACTAGTCTGTTTAAACTGTCATCTATTATGTTTATGAAAACCATATATGAAATCTCTAATAAGCTCAGATGGCTAAGCATTCTTTTGAATGAATACAAGTCTCTCAGTCCATACTATGAAGTGTAATGTGACACAGAAACCAAAATTCCTTTAATTTCTCATGACCCTACACGACTAACATCCACATAAATAAAGACTACAGCCATTCCTTACTTGCTGTGATTAGGCTTGTTTCACTATTTGGAATGCTGAACTGTCCAATAATATTTTTCATATGATCATGGGAAGTTACTAGGCTAATGGCCCTATGGCCTTACAAGCCTAACCAAGTTCTACCCTTATTTCCATGATCAGCACCTATTGCCCCTGTCCAAGAAGGACACAGGTGGAACCCCCAGGGTGAATTTACGGTTACCCATCCAGTCATCCAGATTTCATTTGAAAGGGCCAATGAGGTGCTCTGTTTGACATGAAGAGGAGTCTGTTCTAAAGGTGGGATAACCTCCATGACACAAATGTGTCCCTCCAGCAGGTTCTATTAATGTCACATATCAGGTTAAGGTCTTTAGAGCGAGTAACCCGTGTACCATTTGACTTACAGATATGCAGCATTTCCAATAAAGCAGGGTCAGAGATTGTCTTATATGCAAATCTGAGATTGCCTCTGAGTAGTCTATATGAAACAGAATAAAGTGACAGTGATTTCAGATGATCCACATAGGACAGATGCTGAACACCTTGAATTTTCCTTGTGAGAAACTTTGTGATTTCTACAATTGCTGCAGGTGCTTGGAAAGGTACATAGCAAAAGGGGTATTGTACTCATTTATTGGCCTGATGAGGTAAGAGTACAGGGAGGTTATAACTTCTTTTTTCTGGAGGCAATGCCCCTATTTATGAGATGATCAATACAGAATGCCCTTCTTACCACTGTGGAGACATGGTAATCAAAGTTAAGGTTGCTGTCAACCTGTGTGTCCAGGTCTCTCACCACTGAGTGTGTAGGATGATGCTACTGATGTGGTAGTTAGCAGGAACTTCACTTTCACCGAAAGGGATGATAATACATTTTTTTGCATTGAATTTAAGGCCATGACTTTGGCATCAATCATTTGTTTGTGTAAGACTCTCTTGTAGGATGCTGACATCATTTGGAGGTTTTATGACCGCTCCCAGTTTGCAGTCATCAGCAAACTTTGTCAGCCACAGACCTTTAGTTTTTGCTTGTAGTTTGGAGAAATAGATTCCAAACAATAGATGTCCCAGGACTGATCCCTGTGGAACACTACTGGTTACAGGTCTGCTGTTGGAGGTAGATTCCCCTATTTTGACTATATGTGTTCTACTGATGAGCCAGTTAGTGACCCATCTAACAATATTTTATTTTATTTATTTTATTTGCAGTTGGTTAACCAGGATAGTCCATTGGGCCAATAAGAACCCATTTTCAATGGAGTCCTGGGGAGAAAAGCTCTAAGACAAAACAAAGATTACAGCAGTTACAATTAAATTTTGTGTTACATTAAGTCCAAAAAACAAACATTGCATTTGTAAATAGACGGTTTCTTGAAATGGAATAGTACAATTAGAGAATCATAAGAAGCTATTTACAATTGGCTTAGTATTTGCTGGATGCAAATATGAAATTAGAGTCTGGAATAAATGAGATAGTTGCCTGTAGGAAGAGGAGAATAGGCTATGTGGGGTAGGAGCAGGAGGGTTGACACATAGCTGACTGAGTTTGTTAATGATGTCTGAGTGGGTGACAGTGTCAAAAGCTTTGGTTAAGCCTAGGTAGGCTGTGTGCACAGATTTCCCCTTGACCAGGGCCTTGGTGACTGTCTTGAAGAAGTCCACCAGGTTTAACAGGCATGATCTCCCTTTGACAAATCCAAACCTATGAACCTATGAACTAACCTATGAACTATGAACAAACTAAGTAGGGTCAAGTGTTTGGAGCTTACTTATATCTTTGTTGATAAGGTCCATGATGATTCACTTCATGGGCTTGTAGATAAGGCTAGTCAGGCTAATAGGTCTATAGTTCCTGGGGTTAGTGGAAGCACCACCTTTGTGCAAGGGAGTAACAGTGGCCATTTTCCATTCAGCTGGGACAAAGCCGGTGCTTAGACTATGATTGAAAAGAGTACCCAATGGTTTTGCTAATTCTTGTTGGATCCCATGTAGGATGCAGCCTGGGATGTTATCAGGTTCCATAGATGCTGTGTTTTTGGCCTTAGAGAGGGCATTTATGACCCGCTCTTTAAAGATAAAAGGTAGGAAACAGGTGGTAGGGATGTCATGAGGTACATGTTGTGGGGACAGGGGAGTGAAGTTTTCACAGAACCTGTCGGCCAACAGGTTAGCTATGTCCACAGGCTCAGTATATGTGGTATAATTAACTATCAGTTCCACACAAATCTGGGCCTTTCCTTTTAGGTTACAGATGTAACTAAAGAATGCCTTGTGGTTGTTCTTAGTTGAGGAAGCTAATTTGGAGTCATAGTTTGCTTTGCTTTGCTGCCTTGTTTATTTTCTTGAAGAAATGCTGTTATGTCTCGTTTCTCTCTTCTACATAGTTTAATTCTTTGCCAGGCAATGTCTTCTGTCCTAATTATTTAATTTCACTGGTTTTGGTGTTGTGTTATCCTGACTTAGATGTGAATGTTGGGATTTTTGGCAAATTTCTGTACATTCTTTGGTCATTCACTTACTACTATACTATTGCAAATGTTGAAGAAGCTGTAATTGTTTACAGATGCTTTGCTGTGTCCTTTAATTTTGCTTAGATAATGTGCAAAATGTGCATCAATACCCTTTTAGAGAATGAACATTCCCCTACAAGGTGTTAATATACAGATATTGCCCGGTAAAATAAATAAGACTGCTGTTTCATGTAACATATTACGCTGTCATGAAGCATGGACAAAAGAGCAAATGGTTGCCATATTTTTTTGTCCTCACTAAACATCACTTTGCTGTTTAGTAAGTGTAAAAACAGAAAACAGTAAGTAAATAAAAAAAACAAATAAGTAAGAACAAACAAAAACCCAGTAGCAAAAGTAACTGCAGGAACAGTTATGAAGATGTGCAAAAGTAACAGAAGGAACAGTTAAGAGGACATGATTTACTAGCAAAAGTAACTGTAGGAGCAGTTATGAGGCGTGTGTGTGTGTGTGTGTGTGTGTGTGTGTGTGTGTGTGTGTGTGTGTGTGTGTGTGTGTGTGTGTGTGTGTGTGAGTGTGTGTGTGTGTGTGTGTGTGTGTGTGTGTGTGTGTGTGTGCGTGCGTGCGTGCGTGTGTGTGTGTGTGTGTGTGTGTGTGTGTGTGTGTGTGTGTGTGTGAGGACATAATCCTTTGGCTGTATAATACTTCCTCCAACAACAATTACATATGCTATAGCAAATCTGAAACATTAAGAGGAAGAGCTATTTTACATCAAAAATATAAAAAAGTTTATATTGATAAAAAAAGGGGAAAAAAACAATTTAACAGATGGCCCATTATATAACAACAATAATGCCCTCCAGGGTAGGTGTTATGAGGGGAAATTCCAGCCTTTTCAGGGATGGTAACATTCTCTGCCTATGGAATTGGACCTCACAACACCACTGGGAGTGCCTTTATTTCCCATGATAATGCCCATTAGAGAATTTCTCTTCATCTTACTGATGACCATGTATGAAGGATGAAAGAATAAACTCACCAAAGACTTAAAAGTGTTTGGGTCATGTAGAAGTTCATCTATACACTATACTATATCAAGATGTCCATTATTTACTTTACAGAATTTCTTTCTTATTACTTCAGTGTACATAACTGCTTTCAGAGCTGTTTTTGTTATTTTGTTTAAGGGTGTTGTTTGTTTTGGTGTTACTACTGGACTGAACTACAGGACTTGGACTATTCATATTGTGATACTTTACAGCTAAACTTGTTCTGTTGCTTTAGTTAGACCACTGGGCTAAGTTTTTGTCTTCTTTTGAGGCTGGGGTAAACTTGCAGACTTCTGAAACCACAGGCATGTAATTGCTGAGCAAAAGCACTTTTAATAAAAAAACAGAAAATGTTAAGAGCCTGCAGTTCAATTTTTATTAATTGAATAGAGCTAGAATTCCACAGGCAATTGCAGGTTAACCAGCAATTCTGTCCATCCCAAAGTGCTTCCAAGCTAATGATCCTGGTGTGAGTCATTTGGATCTCACTCTCTGGTAGGTTTTCCTCCCAGTATTCCAATTTTAGTAAATATTTCAGTAAGGAATTTAATTAAATGTAATGGACGTTTACCGAGACCTTTTTTTACTGCAATACCATTCTGTTTATTTGGAAATGTTTATCCAGCTACAGTGTAAGACAGTGCGGAGATCTCACAAGTGCAGTTTCAGCTGCTGGAACAGGGCATATTGTTATATTACTATCTGTCATCAGTAGTCCAACAGAAACTCAGGATGGTGTTGTAAATCTTGATTCACTAGCTCTATTCAGATAGTTGAAATTTAGCAGACTGCTCTGTTTGATTAGGGTGACTCAGATGGCTGTGGGAGATACAGTACTGCATAGTTTCACTATAGTAGATCACCTGAATTAGCATTCAATGAACCCAGGTTTTTAATACGGGATTTGCCCCATGCAAATGTAAAAAGGAAACCACTTGAACCCACAAGTTAATCACTATGTCTGTAAATCATCACACTTTAAGGAAAAAAGTAATTACCTTGAACTGACAAATCTGGTTTCAGGTTGTTAGGTGAGATGGATTTTTCTTTGTCACAAGTAGCGCTTTTATGTGCAGCTAGGAATCAATGCCATTAATCACAGCTGCATCATCATCATCATCATCATCACCAACCCCCTGTTTCCCATTTTCTACATGGGTTCGAAGTATCATGTCAGCTGTTGCCATCTTTCTCTAGTCAATGTTGCTCTCCTGCCTTCTTCAACACTCATGCCTGACTGTTGCAAGTCTTGTCTCACACAATTCATTCACCTCTTTTCACGAGGGCATCCAGCAAAGAGGTGGATGGACTGTGTGAGAGAAGACCTGTGCCAGTCAGGTATGAGCGTCAAAGAAGGTGTGAGAGTGGCACTGAACAGAGACAGATGGTGACAGCTGACATGACACCCCGACCCCATGTAGAAAAAGGGAAAAGAGGGTTGATGATGATAATGATGATGCAGCTGTGATTAATGGTATTGATTCCTAGCTGCAGAGAAAAACGATACTCATGTTTATATCTGATTTAACACCGTACACTTTTATTACCTTCACCCTCATTGACAATGAATTGCACAGGGTCACTTAGGCCAGATGCCGATCCCATGGGAGTCATAAGGATCACTCGAACCTTCTGAAGTCTGGGGTCACTGGGCTGTAGGTCCACAAAATGATCTGGAAGGAATTTCACTCCTAGAAAAAAAAAATAAGTAAGTGGCAGTTTGATGGCCAGAGAAGTGTATTAGAAGATGCATTTTTGATTAAATTTAATTAATTAGTAAATCAGACATTCTTGTCTCTAGTAAACCTCCCCCAACACAATTTGTTCTGCTGCTCCCTGCAATGCACACTTTCACTGACCCTGATATTTTACTTGATTATTAGATATTTCCTTTACCTTCACTGGCATTTACTTATCAGCATACATCACACAGCAAGGAAAGACACTGTGCTAAGCAGCCACTGACTTGTAATGCTGCTATTTGCAGGGTCACACTATCTCATGTGACTTGGCATTAAACATATGTGGCATGGGGACATCTATTAATGCAACACATGCTTCAATGTCTTCGAGTCAGAGGCGCAGGGACATCTATCAGTGCAACACATGCTTCAATGTCTTCTGTTTGCAACTACAGTATTTCTCTCTATCTGTAGACCTCATGAAGACAGCAGTAGAGTACCTGTCTCCCCCCTGCTGCTGCTAGGAAAATATGACAGGCCTATAATCAAGTAATCTAATCCCAGTAGCTAACCCCATAGAAACTTGTGTATGTACTCAAACCCAGGTCATTGGCAGCACAGATGGAATCCCTCCTCCTTTACCAATAGGCCAGCTCCTTTCACATATAAAGTCTGTACAGCAACAGCAGTTCTACAGAAGTAATGATCTGTGATCCAAATCAAGCTAAAAAATCACTGACAGAAATGTCTGGATTATTCACAGATACAGAAAAAAATCCCAACTAAAGAAGAAATGCCATTTCTTCTTCATGTTTTATGTTCTAAATGTGGGTATACCTACTTAACTTTTTAAAACAAGGCGTAGTCTCCTGTATCATAATGTTTATTTTTCTAAGCAACTTGAGATATTGCCCTCATCCCATAACAGATGCAGTAACAATGTGCTAAATGATGGTGTAAATGGCAACAGTGGAGAGGAACAGGCATGTTAACAAAATTAATGCTTATGCATGGTGGAATCTTACTACAGCAATGAACAGACAGAAACAGAATGGGCTGTATTGAGTAAGAACACTGAAGAGCCCTATAGGATGGAAGAAGCTGCTGGGGAGGATTAAACAGAAGACATTTTGAGGGCAATGACCAAAATGCTTGCATCTGAAATACTCTTTCTACCATCTCTTCTTGTATACCGCTGGACTCTGAGCAAATTCTTTAACTAGATTAGTACTCCAGACTTATCCCTGAAACACACACTTGTGCATCATGATTTCATTGATTAACACAAACTACATAAATAAAAATATGTAGTCCCTTTCAGGCACTTGCAATGTTTAACATCATCTTACTCTGTTTTAACTCACCGCTTCTAAAAACAAACAAGCAAACTAGAGATAGCTCTTTGCATACAGCTTGATTTTTTAAATCACTGTAGGTTAAACAGGAAAACTAAAACCCTACTAGAGCTGTCTAAATCTTCTGTGTAACTATAAACTATTTTCAAATGGTTTAAAAATGTATCTTTATATGCCTCCCCCTACAAAAGCTCATTGCATGCTCCAGTGTGCCAGCACCATATTATAGTCCTCTTATATTCCTTGGCACTGTAACTGGCCTATGACTGTGCAGCAAAACACATAATTACAGTTCTCTACATGTCAAAATGTCTTCTTGCTTTACTAAAAAGAATCATATTTTCTTTTTTTCTGTTGCATTGCTCCTCTAGATATGTGATCCATGTTACTGATAATGCACTAGTAGTCAGATGACTGACAAAACAGCTTCACCTTTAGTGGTTCCCCAGTGCTCAATGAATGAGTGGCTTATACACATGCTCTTTCTACAGCTACTTAAAATGTCCACATTGCTGAATTGAGATGGTACATTATATCTTGACAGGTTAAGATTTCATTGTTGAACAAATCCAAACACACAGCAAACCAACTCCAACTTTTAATGGTGCTTCTGGTACCTCGGCAAACAGCCTTCAAGGAATAACATAAGCCACCCAGCCATTCCCATTTTATGTCAAACTGCTCCAATTAAACAATCCTCTCATCACCCAATAATCTACTACAAGAACCTGCTTAATCAAACAGATCCTTAAAAAGGGGTAAAATATCTTTCCATATACAATAAGTTACAAAACATAATATATACAATATTATAACTTATACATTTAAATTCACATCCAGATTCATACCTTTAGGTTTTAAAGTATTATAATTTAGAATGAACCTGCTTTCCATTTTTAACAAACTAGTTAAAAAATCCCCACCCCTAGCAAGAAAAGGTGTAGCCTACACATAAAAGAAGAAACTAACATCAGAACTCCCATGTACATTAATAAAGTGTTCAGCTACTGGGCTATCCAAATTCCCATTTATAATATGTCCCAGATGTTCAAGAATTCTAACTTTTACCATGCATTTTGTCTGTCCAGCGTACCACCTCACAGGAGTACACCCACACCCTACAAAATAAACCGCATTTATATTACCTCGTTGAAATTTTACTGCATCGAAGCAAGAAATGTCAAACACAATTAATCAATGCAGTAAAATATTGCACGAGTATAAAAAAACAAAAAAGAACAAACAAAAAAACTAAAGGGCGTAGGCAGGGGGCCAAGCCCCCCTGAACCCCCCACGCCCCCCGCTACTTAAATATACCTACTCCGAGACCGCACTACATTGAGATAAAGGGAAATCTCCCCCTACGGAGATTTCCGTTTACCTGGCCGATATTCTTCGCTTTCGATATTGTCGTGCCAACAATATCAGATTCAATATTGTCAGCTTGCAACAATACAATACAGACCCATATAAACCACCCCACAGGAAACACATGAAAACCTTCCCATGGAATGAAATAGTTTACCATTAATTTTTCTACCTGAAATGTTCTTAAACCTAGAACATACTTTACATCTTCCACAAAGGAAGGAACCCATATTAGCCCCCTGGAAAGAAACTTTCTTAAACCTAACAACTCCCTTAAATTTAAATACCTCTGATAAGAAATTGTAATGTGTAGGGAACAAATGCTTTAGTTGCTCATCTTCACATACAGCTTGGGTGATGAGATGATTGTTTAATTGGAGCAGTTTGACATAAAACGGGAATGGCTGGTGGCTTATGTTATCCTTGAAGGTTGCTTGCTGAGGTACCAGAAGCACCATTAAAAGTTGGAGTTTGTTTCCAGTGACTGCCTCCTAATTGTGTTTTTTGGATAAGATTTCATTATTACCATACATTTTTTTAGTTCATAGGTTAGTATGAGGCTAACTTCCCTTCTGGACCATTTTAAGCCTTGCCAGTTACCCCATGTGAGAACCAAACCCTGCACCTTGTATCTGTAAGGTAAACACCTTAACCATTATGCCAGCCAAAGCGTGTTAACTTGAGCCAGTTATCCAGTACTGGATTCCAAGAATGTACAGATATACAGACGTCCAGATAAAGATCTATTTACTCTTTTTTAATGTAATGCAATGCATGCTGAATTGCATCATTGTGTTCTATACAAAACCAAGTTACTGTTTCATGCATACAAGAACAGTCTCTTGCAGAGGCAGGGGGATAGGAAAAGCTGTCCTTATTTAATCACTGAGCTATAATTTTTGTTACTATACAATCCTACACATATGCAAAGAACTAACTCAGTCATGGCATTAATACATTTTAGTGCCTATTAAGGAAAAGTTTTCATTTTGTATTACCTAGCAATGCTATGGATTCCTGTGAACATGTATAAAACACATATTATATGGTGCTATGAAGCTGTACACCATCTTGGGCCACTTCAATTAGTGATACATTGCAACCACTTTAAGCTTAGGTTAAAGTAGTTTGTTCAGTCAGCTTTGGGTTTGTTGAAAAGTAAAGGTGTGAAGTCTTATTTGATAGTGGCAAAAATCTGCTGTATGTTGAGCCATATCTAGCCCTAGGTGACCTAGGCATCTGTCTAGGGCCCAATGCTGGCTTGGGGGCTCAGCCATATAACATTTTTTTTAAAGAAAGGTTTCCTACAATATTTTAAGAACAAACACTACTGTACTCTCTCCTCAAACACTTGGTGTCCAAACCATTGCTGCTACTGCTTTTTTCTACAATAATTTAAAAACAAACACTACTGCACTTTCTTATCAGATACTTTGTATCCAAACCATTGCTGCCACTGTTGTGACTTCCTGTTTAGCATGTGTGCATGCAAACTGCTTCCTGCTTAGCAGTTGGCACTCATGCACAGCAAATAAGGAGACTGTCCAGAAATGGTGCAAGACTTGATCTCACAACAGAAGGGAATAAAATTTCTTCTTTTTTTTTTTGAATGTCTGATCTTTTACAGCAGCATACAGAATTTCCTTACAGACGAATGTGAAGAACTGGTAGCAATAGGACAAAGTGTGTGAAAACCCAGAACAGAATGTAAATCACAAAATCACAGAGCTGTGTGTGGAAGAACAGAACAGGTAGCAAAGCACAAAGTATGGAGATCAAATTTCTTCTTCTTCTTCTTTTTTTTGTGCACCATGCAGAATCTCTTTTGCAGCAGAACATGAAGAACAGAGCAGGTAGCAGCATCACCAAGTGTGTGCTACTGTGAACCCAGAATGGAATAGTAGTCTTTCATTGCACTAAAGGATTGTCCATTTTGAGCAAATGTGTGTGTGTGTGTGTGTGTATGTGTGTGTGTGTGTGTGTGTGTGTGTGTGTGTATGTGTGTGTGTGTGTGTGTGTGTGTGTGTGCGTGTGTGTGTGTGTGTGTGTGTGTGTGTGTGTGTTTGTGTGTGTGTGTGAGTGTGTGTGTAATGCCAAATTTAGAGATGGCTGTTTAGTTAAGTGACTTGACCTGCTCAGATTAAAACCTTGCAAACCCTGTACCATGGCTACAAGAGGCAAGACACTTAATCATTTACATCAACTGCCAGAACCTTTTGTTTCCACTTTTGCAGAATGTCTCTGGTTATGTCCTTTCCTTGAGCAAGTCATGTAACCAAACAGTACTTGGGACAACTGGAAATTTGGACTAGACTCCTCAATGGTCCCCTGGACTGCAAACCTGGTAACTAGTACTTATGAACCAGAGTACGTATGGTGTAAAGGAAGAAAATGGATTGTTGTAAAGAGGAGCACCATCACATGAGCAATGTTCTTTGGATGTGATCCTTGGTTTCCTTAATGTTGACAATGTATTTATTATTCAGCACTGAATAAATAGAATGGAAGTCTGCATTTAATGTTACTATTTTAACTATGAATACATTCTTGATTTAGTGTTTTGGCAGTCGCACAGGTGAGAAATACACTGAGTAACAACAGTTTGTGCAGATGAGTGAGGCTACGAGCTATTAAACTGCTTTCTGTAGTACGTACTTTGATTACCACACCCTTCATTTGTCTTCTTTGTAACTCTAGTAAGTTAGTTCACCAGACAGTACTCCTGAAAATGACAGTTGTATCAGGTGTTTCACAGTGTTTGAGTGGCTATATTAAAAATGTATCTTTGGAATTCCTTCACATTTCACAGACATTAATTAGTACTTTACTATAATCTATTTTAGGATGAATCCCAGCATGTCTCTTGTACCTTAAAGGGTTTCCAAATGCCTTTTCACTAAATGTGAGTTTCAAGGGAAGAACTGTTTACTGTTTCTCACAGTAAGTCTGTTTTCAATGCAAAACTGTTTTGTTTTGATGAAAAAATGTCCGTCAGTGTTTTTTTCTGTAAAATTCGAAATAAAAGTTTTACATGAAATCCAAAGCTCTGTGATAATTATAAAGGTAAAAAAGAAAGTACTTTGTACACTGACAGGGTGTTTATGGTATTTGGGGAGGGACAGCCAAGTAATGGGATATTGGCATGGCTGACAGGGGGTGGGGGTGGGGGTGATTCACTACCCTGCATAGGGCCATATTTGTCCATTTTCAGCTGTGTTGAATTTGGAAGTGTATGTTGCAATATTGCATTACTCATTCAGGTAGGTCAGACTTGCACTGGGTACACCTGTCACTGTTATTCTTAAAGACAGAGAAGACACAGGGAGGTCAAAATGAGATGTTAGCGTCCTCCCCCAAAAAATATGTTATATGCAGTAATATTTCTGATTCTTGAATGACTTGTGGGTTGTTGAACAAAAGTTGTTGTATCATATAACTCAAACCAGTCAAACCTCAAGTGGAAAGGAAACCGGACAAACACATTTAGCACTTTTGTTCTTTTTAATAAAAAACAGAACATATTCAGAAAAGGAAAACTCAAAAAACATCACCACTTAATTAAATAGAAAATTCAAACTATCATGTGATAAAATCAACCAATTAAATCATTGGGAAAAGTAGGTGTTGTCTGTGATGTAATTGTAAAATGAAAAAAGCACATTAAATATTGCAAATAATCAAATATAACACATGAAAGTATAAAAAATATGTAATTATAAAATTATTATTATAATCTTTCCATCTGTAAAAAACCATTTAGTATTGATGGTCTCATTGAGACCTACTGACCGATCAGCTGCTAAATAAATTTGCCATGAACTCTCAGGGCACTATAACAATGTTTTGAAGTCACAACAAAAAATATCTGAGCTGTCTTTATCAAGCACAAAGAATGAAAACTTTCTGAAGTTTTTACATACAATGGCATGTCTAGCCAAGGCATTGAAAAGATCTTTCTCTCCAACAGCCAAGATATGTTCATAAATCCTCTTATTCAGTGGTCTAATGGTCTTTCCAATGTAAAAACTGTCACAGGAATTACAAAGTGCAGAATATACCATGTTCTTAGTATTGCAACTGTACCTATCCTTGGCCCAGATGATCTTTTTGTAGTGCCTAAATTCCACCTTGGTGGAATTATTGATAAATCTGCACTGCTTACAATGCCCACAAGAAAAAGTGCCTATTACAGTAGAATTGTCTCCTGAAGAAAAAGTTATTTTGTTTTGTGCTATTTCTCTAGTTTGGTTGTTTGTTGTATCATATATTAGTAATTGTTTCACTTTATTCATTTCACTAATGAATTAAATAATTCATTAATAGCCCTAGACTGTGTAATGTCCCCTCTCTCCCCCTCAACCTTCACTCAGGAAGTATCATCAAATATAACTCCTACTACTAACACTAGGGAACAGGTCTTTAATGCTCTCTCTAAGACCAAGAACACTGCCTTAGTGGGCCCAGACAATATCCCAGGATGCCTTCTAAATAGCATGAAACACAACCTATCTGGGCCTCTGGAATTACTATTTAACTGTAGCCTCCAAACAGGCTTCATGCCTCATGAATGGAGAAAGGCAACAGTCATCCCTCTGCACAAAGTTGGGCCATCCACAGACTTTGGAAACTACAGACCCATAAGTCTCAGTAGTCGTATATGTAAAGCCATGGAAAGAATTATTATGGAGATGATCAACAGAGATATAGTAAATCTCCAGACACTGGACCCAATCCAGTTTGGTTTCGTCAAGGGCAGATCATGCCTACTCAACAAGGTGGACTTCTTTGAGAAGGTCACCAAAGCAATGGATGAGGGCAAAATCGTTCACACTGCCTACCTTGACCTGGCCAAGGCATATGACACGATACCCCACTTGGGCATTGTTGACAAACTCAAGAGGTTAGGTACAAACCCATATGTCACCCAGCGGATAGCCAACTGGCTCACAGACAGGATACAGGAAGTTAGATTGCTCCTTTTTGGCATATACTTCTCAGAAGTCAAGGCCAATGTCAGTGGTCTCTGGCTGACTAAATTTGCAGATGATTGCAAATTAGGAGCTGTCATTGAATCTCAAACTGACACAAATATTCTCCAGGGGGGGGCTGAAACAGACAAACAACTGGTGTCAGAGCCATGGACTGAAACTAAATGCTAAGAAATGCATAATAGTATACTTTGGGAAGTCATACATGCCTGGTAACTATCATATTGACAACACACCCCTTAGAGTTGACCCAGTAGTCAGGCACTTAGGAACACAGATAGTAATCTAGCCTTTGACCATTGTATCTACAGTGGTGAGGAAAACATTCTATGTCTAGGGGTGGGAGATTGGCATACTGGTTAAGGTGTTTACTTTACATACACAAGGTCCAGGGTTTGATTCTCACAATGGGGTAATTGGCTAGGCTTGAAATGCCCCTCAAAGGAGGTTAGCCTAGTACTAGTTTATGAACCTATGAACCTATGTTGTGCAACTTATAAACAAAGATATGGCATCTAAGTTCAAGGACGTCATTGTTTCACTGTATTCAGCATTCATCAGACCTATCACTGAGTACAATGCCCCCTTTGGTATGTACGTAACCAGGCATATCCAACAGCTGGAACACCTACAGAAGTTCTTCACTAAAAGAATACAGGACGTAAGTAAAATATCCTATGCAGACCGCCTCAAGGCCATATTCCTGTATTCTGTCTCCTACAGGCTTTTGAGAGGAGATCTATGCCTGGCATACAGAGCATTGTCAGACCCCACTCTGATGGACGTCCTGCATATCCAAAAAACAAACAGCACCAGAATTACCCATTCTAAAGACTTAAACCTTGCCTGTGATATAAATAGGGCCTGCTGGAGAGATAGGTATGTATCCCAGAGACTACCCCTTCTATGGAACAGGCTCCCCATCCATGTGAAGCAGAGTTCCTCTCTAACCCAATTCAAGTGCAACTTGGACAATCGGGTGGGAAAAGTACAGTTTTGTACACTTACCATAAATGTAGATGTTCGAGTGTATTCACTGTTGCAGTCATTACATTTGGGTAATCTGCTGGCAGGTTGCCCTCAGTCGACCTGAATTCCAAAGACTTGGGTCCTGCGTTGGTTGCTGTCTTCTCCTCCATGACGTCAGGTCATCAGGGGTATAAAACATGCATCCAACGCCATTTTCTTTAGTTTTTCTTGCCCCTGATGTCAGGTGCCCCCAAAAAGGTAGCAAAATTATATATATATATATATATATATATATATATATATATATACGTATACATGCATCAATATAGACTTAACCTTCATCTACAAGCAAATACACCACATAGGTTGTAGAGGATAGAGAAGGAAAGATAAATTTCAGAATGAAAGGGGGATGGTGGGCGGGTAACCTGGACTGCAACAGTGTATACACTCGAACATCTACATTTATGGTAAGTGTACACAACTGTACTATGTTCTTCGTGTTTCACTGTTGCAGTCATTACATTTGGGTAGAATCCCAAAGCTATGGTTGGGAGGCTGGAACTAAACAGCATTAGGTGCGGCTATAAGGCCCTGCAGCACTGCAGTGGCAAAGCCTGCCCTGGACTTAGAGTAGAGAGGCAAATGATAATGCTTTGTAAAGGTGTGAACAGAACTCCAAGTAGCAGCCTCTAGAATGTCTTTGGTTGGTACTCCTCTGAAAAAGGCTGCTGAAGTAGCTGCAGCTCTGGTGGAATGAGACCTAATGCCCTTGGGCACAGGTTTACCATGGTGTAAGTAGCAGAAGCAGATGCAGTGGCTTATCCACTTTGAAATTGTCTGCTTTGAAATAGCCTTTCCTTCTGATCATGCAGCATATGACACTAGTAATTGTTCAGTCTTTCTTAGAGCCTTAGTCCTGCTCAAGTAGAATCCTAGCTGTCTGTGTACGCCCAAGGAATGCAGAATTCTCTCCCCCTTGTTCTGCGGATTTGGATAGAAAGTTGGCAGATGAATTGTTTGGTTAAGGGCCACACTGGACACCACCTTAGGCATAAAAGTAGGATTTGTCCTCAGAGACACCCTGCCTGGGTAAAATATGATAAAAGGCTTTACAGCCATGAGGGCCTGTAGCTCTGAAACTCTTCTTGCTGAAGTAATAGCTAGCAGCAGAGCTGTTTTCCATGATAAGAACTTTAGATCAGTGGTAGCAGCTGGTTCAAATGGAAGCAGGGTGAGCTTTTCCAACACATAATTGAGGTCCCATGCAGGTAATGGTGATCTTCTAGGAGGCCTTACATTTTTGGCTCCTCTAAGATACTGTTTTAGTAAAGGATGAGAAAAGATTGGTGGCTCTGCATTGTAATGAGCCGAAATGGCAGAGGTGTGGATTTTGATTGATGAGAAAGATAGGCCTTTGTCAAGCATCTCAGTTAAGTATTGTAATATCTGAGGAATATTTGGTTCTGCTGTAGCAGTTCCTTGTGCTCGATTCCAAGCACAGAATCTCTTCCATTTGTCAGCATAAGATTTTCTAGTACTAGGCCTTCTGGTTTCCAGAATGACATCCATCACAGCTTTACTGAGAGGTGTTGTTTGTATGACTACATGATTAGCCATGCTGCCAGGTTCAGAATCTGTAGCTGATTGTGCAGGATCTGATTGTTTTGCTGGGACAGTAGTTGTGGTCTTTGAGTCAAGGTCCAAGCTGGGTATTGAGACAAGTTTCTTAGGATTGGGTACCAGTATTGGCGGGGCCAGTCCGGGGCAATTAATATCATCTTTGGCTACTCTTGTCTGACTTTCAGGAGGACCTTTGGTAGAAGAGGCAGAGAAGGAAAGGCGTAAACAAATAGGTTTTTCCAACTGAAGGATAGGGTGTCCACTTTCCATGCTTGTCTGTGATAAGTCCTTGTGCAGAATCTTTTCAATTGATAATTTTGAGGAGAAGCAAATAGGTCTATGTCTGGGCTCCCCCATTTCTCTGTTATCACGCTGAAGACTTGTGGATTTAGTTTCCACTCGTGAGGATCCATAAGGTTTCTGCTTAAATCGTCTGCCAGAGTGTTTTGTTTTCCTGGCAGGAATTGAGCTTGAAGATGTATTTGGTAGGTCAAAGCTGTGTCCCACAGTGCCATGGTTAATATGCAAAGGAGGTATGAGTGTGTGCCCCCTTGCTTGTTTATGTACCACATGACTGTGGTGTTGTCCATCTTTATCAGTAGTTGTCCTGGATGAAGTATGTCCTTGAAGGCTGTTAGGGCATTTTGAACAGCTAGCATCTCTTTCTGGTTGATATGTAGATGCATTTGCTTTGGTGCCCATAAGCCCTGAATGCATCTTCCTGCCATGTGGGCCCCCCAGGCATATTCTGATGCATCTGTTGTTAAGGTTTGGCTGGCAGGGGGTAGAGTGAATGGCAGTCCCATGTTTTTGTGACATGCCTTTGCCCACCATAGAAACTATTGTTGCAGGCAGGGAATGAGAGGAATCATTGTTTCCAAACTGTGTGAATGTTGACTCCATAAACTTTTTAGGTACCATTGAAGTTTCCTCATATGCAGTCTTGCATATGGAATTAGTAGGATGCAGGATGCCATGAAGCCCAGAACCTGCAGAATTTGTCTTGCAGAAGACTGGGTCTTTGTTGCCATCAGTTTGAAGTAAGTAGTCAGTTGCCTTTTCTTGTCTGACATGAGGTAAGCCATCTGGGCAGTTGTATCTAAGCTTGCACCCAGGAATGTTATCTTTTGAGAGGGTACCAGTTGTGATTTATTTTTGTTTATTGTGCACCCTAGGCACGTTAGAAGCCTTCTCACAAACGCCAGGTGTCGAAGAAGGGTGTCTTTGTTCTCTGCTTGAATGAGACAGTCGTCCAAGTAAGGATATATTTGTATACTTTTTTGTCTGCAAAATGCAATTACTGGTGCCAGGCACTTTATAAAGACCCTGGGCGCAGTAGATAAGCCAAAGGGCAGTGCAGAGAATTGGTAATGCATTAAGCCAGCCTTAAATCTGAGGTATCTTCTGCACAATTGTCTTATTGGGACATGCAGGTATGCCTCTTTTAGGTCTAAAGTCACCAGCCATGCATTCTTGCCCAGCATGGGCAGAAGCTGCTGCAAAGTCAGCATTTTGAATTTTATAATGTCCAGGTATGTGTTCAAAATCGATAAATCCAATACTGGCCGCCAGGCCTTGTCTTTCCGGGTACCAAGTACAGTCTTTTTTTTTTTCAAAACAGGTTTATTGTTTTAACATATAAGAGAAATATCATAACAATTTTATACAAGTAATTAAAAATAGGTATTATTATAATATTCAACAAAACAACTAAAGTATTTACAAAGACATCCACTACAATCAGATCAATTAATTAAACTAAAATACCGTGCTATTGAAATTAGAATTTTTTAACAAATTTTGTAAATTATCCCATACAATATAATATGATGTTTTTCTAGTTGTTCTCGTTTTAATTGTGCTTATTTCCATATGGCACATTATATTCATAACATTTTTAAATTCATTGAACGAAGGAGGTGTATCTGAAATCCAATTTCTAGTTATTATTTTCCTGGCCACTGCTAGGATAGACCATAACAAGGGAAGCTTAATCTTTTTAACACATTGAGGTACAGGTGTGTTGAATAATATAAGAGACTTAGAAATAATGAAATTATCTGTAAATAGAGCCTGCAAAATTCATTAATTGACTTCCAGTATTCTTTCAACTTCATACAGTCATAAAACATATGAGCCCAGTCAGCATTAATTTCTACATTACATCTCTTACATAGATTATCTTTATTATTTATTTTATTCATCATCAAAGGTGTATAAAAAGATCTATGTAAAAAATTCCATGTATAAAGTCTCCAGACAATGGAGGATGTAGTTCTATAAGCAGATTCCAATATATATTGTTTATCTTGTTGAGTTGGTGGGTCCCCATTAATAGAGGTGAAATAATTCCAGTATGAATCTACACTGTAAAAAGTTTCTTGTCTGATAATTTTATGTATATATGAAAGTTTACCTTTATCAGAAACTTTATGCTGTAAATTTAATATCAAGTAATCAATCAGTTTTGGAATAGATTCTTTAACTGTTATAGACATTAGATCTATTCTATCAATGAGATGTTGTCTAAAGATCTGAACCTCTAACCAGCAAGTTTCTCTTAGATCAAATTCTTGTTTTAAGAAATCTAGATTTTAACTTTATTATCAGATATCAGCTGATACCAGTACTTTAGATCATTATCTATAGCTAAATGAGCTCCTTCAGAAGTAGATGACATAAGCATACCCTGAGTATACATTATAGGAATACAATAAAATTCCATTCCCTATACTTAGGGTGCATGAATATAAAGTTACGATAACTAATAATAATATTTAATGGGTAACAAACCATATGTTTAGGTGTAATAGGTGAAGCACAAAATTCCTTTAGCAACCACAACATGGAGTTATTTACAATCATATTTTTATGTGTTAAGGAGATTTTCATGAAGTGCATACTAATTAGCTCCCAATAATCTTTCCATTTTGCGATATATGACTGATCTATTAATAAAGTAATAACTTTTATAATAGAAGAGATAATATATAAATTAAAGTCTGGAAAAGAAATACCCCCTTGAGACCAGCTATTAGTATGTTTCTTTAATGCAATCCTAGGTCTATTAGGTGCCCATAAGAAATTTAACATTAGTGTATTCAGTTTCTTGATAATTATTTTTGTAGGTGAAAGTATTATTGATTGTATTAAGTATAAAATCTTGGGGAATATTATCGTTTTAATAATTGTAAGTCTCTCCTCCATAGTAAAAAACATATTATTCCAGGTATTAAAAAGATTTTGTATATTAAGAAAACAGGTATTATAGTTATTATATATAATAGATTTAATATCTTTAGATAGCCAAGTACAGTCTTGAGTAAAAACCTTGTCCTTTTTCCTGTTCTGGTACTGCCTAAATGGCCCCCATATCCATGAGGGACATAACCTGTTTCTGTGCCTTTGCCCATTGATTTTTTGGCAGATCTGGCCAACCATTTGCCATTGGCAGAGTGTGGAAATGGAATCTGTATCCCTGTGATATGATGTTTAGTACCCACTTGTCCTGGGTTCTTAACTGCCAATTTTGAGCAAAAAGTGCTAATTTTCCCCCTATGGGTGCTGCCAAAAGATAAGTGCTTGGTGTAGGCAGAGGGAAGTCATTGGGATTGCTTTCTGTAGGTTTTCACTTTATCTCCTCCAGATTTGGAGGTGGAAGCGCCCCATTGCTTTGACCTGTATGAATCTTGCGCCTGGTATCTGGAACCCGTAGGGCACCTGGATTTGCCCCTTTGAGCTCTGTCTGACACAGGAAAGGACCAATTTTTTGTAGGCCAGTGTCTACTGAATCTTGGTGGCTGCACTTGTAAGAAGTCTTTAACAGTTTGCATAGACTTAGCTTTGTCTTCCATTTTCTTTAGAACCTCTTCTGCCTTAATACCAAACAGAGAATCATGCTGTAAAGGTCCATCTAGCAATTTAGCTTTAACATGATCAGGTAAATTTTATTCCTTTAACCAGACATGCCTCCTAATCACAGATCCGGTAACTGCGGCCCTGCAGGAGGCCTCTAAAGAATCAAAACCACATTGCAAAGTATGCTTTTTAACTTGCTCAGCTGCATGCAATAATTCCTGCTATTGTTTATTTTCTGCACATTCTGAAATCAACATAATTTTTTGTTTCAGCAATCCCATAACATGTTGTTGGTACTTAATCATATGAAATTGACAGTTTAAGGCCCTGCTTGCCAAGGTTGCAAATGTATAAACCTTTTTTCCCCATCTGTCTAGTGCTCTTGAATCTCTGTCAGAGGGTGTAGGATTTTTTGCTGTTGAGGCCTTAACTCCCTTTGGACCCTGTGAAATAGTTTCAGGATCAGCAGCAGGGTTTCTAAATAAAAATTTATGTGAATCAGGTACCCTGTAGTATCTGTCAGGCTAAGCAGGAGCTGGAGGTAAGGAGTCAGGGGTCAAGCTTGACTCGGAAAACACATCATCCACAATGTCTAAAATGGGGGAGATGGCTAAAGGTTTGTGCTGAGGGAGAAGAAGGAAATCTCTGAGCCTCTTTTTTGATTCTGAGAAATCTTGACTCTCCCAGTGAAAATGCTCCCTCAAGGTATGCAAGGTTTCTCCAAATGAATAATCCTCAGGAGGAGATGCAGAAGGAATAGACTCCTCAGCATCAGAATCCTCATAGGGAGGTATAGACAATTCCTGATCAGAAGAGGAATCAGAAGAAATAGAAACCTGATCTGAAGATTCATAATCAGTGTCTTGCCTAGGCCGCTTATTTGGAGGGGGATGGGAACCCCTGATCAAGGTAATAAGGTCTTCAGCCATTTTGATCATCTGTTTTTTAGGCATAGAGGCCTGTGCATGTGGCTCATGAGTCTTTTTTTAGTTTTAGAAGTTGCTTTTGTCTTTGGTTTTGCAGATGTCGTCGGTTTGATATACAAATGATGAGGTCTGAATACACCCTCAGAAGCCGGTGCCTGCTCAGCGGCTCCAGACCCATCTGAGGGAGATACATCCGTTGGTCCAATACCTCGAGTATCTTGCAGCATGCCTGACTCCACATGGGTGTCGGTAGAGGCCTGCGACTCGAAGGTAGCGGGTATCAGGGGCTGCAAAAGTGCCTCAGTGAGTACCGGTGAACCAGCGACTGGCTTAGGAAAAGCTTCGTCATCGGTTTTGGATCTCAACTGCCTTTTTCTGTCCTTTTCCTTGTGTTTTTTATGTACTCTGGTAGCCGGATTGCTATCCGATGACATTTCTGGGTAGTTAAATCTGTTTCCAAAATACTTTGATGAAATAATATACCGCCACTTAATGGTTGGTTAAATCTAGCACAAAACCGTCAACCAAGCACGTTGTGATCAGGGCCTAAGCAAGGAATACAGTACATGAAAATCCTTATGAGGTATTTGCTTCCAACAAGTAATACAATTATTATCTTTTTCTGACATCGGTAAAAAGCAAGAAAAAAGTTTCCCCAATGGGGTACTTAGCTTTTGTGAAGACTTTGGTTCTGAAACTCAAACTCAATTTTTCAGTAGTCGGCCGACCGGCACTTACGAAAATGCTTCTGCTTCGGGCACCACGCGGCAAGAAAGACTAAAGAAAATGGCATCAGATCCATGTTTTATACCCCTGATGACCTGATGTCATGGAAGAGAAGACAGCAACCAATGCAGGACCCAAGACTTTGGAATTCAGGCCGACTGAGGGCAACCTGCCAGCAGATTACCCAAATGTAATGACTGCAACAGTGAAACACGAAGTACATCCGGAAATTCATACCTGGTTTGGCACCTATGTCTGTAATGGACACAGGTAACCTGTAAATGGTTCATCTCAAAGGCCCATGCTTACACTTATCAAGGGTATCAGAACTTGTCAGAGAGTTTGAACGTATGGCTAGGCTTAAAAAGGCCCTTGTGGTTGTTAGCCTAGTAAACACCTATGAACCTATGTAATCTAACTATGTTGCATTTTAGTAATATATTTTGCAGTACCTTCTTTACAGTCCCCATTAAATAGAAAGGGGTTGATGTTTGTCAGGTAACAGTCTGCAATATTTGGAGTGGGGATTAGCACAGTCTGATCTTCAACATCCATTATTCAGTCATTGTTGCATAGTACTGTGATACGGTCTTCTCTACAAAATCAAATTGTGAAAAACTGCTACATTGGCAGTTATAGCAGGGGACTGAAGCTCCAGCTTGTTAATGAGCTGTTTCTTGTGGCAAGGGTGTAGGGTTTGAATCTTTCCACCTTCATTTACCTACTTAGTGACACTGAGCAAGCCACTTAGACAGATAGTGCTTTGGAGCAATTGGGAATTTGGGCTAGGCTCCTTAATTGCCTCATGGACTGCATGTCTAGTAACTATAAACTTATTGCCGTTGTTTGCCAGCCACCCCTTATTCCATTGCTGATCTGGTTCAGGAAATGTTATGGCAATACTTTCTAGCAGACCATTTTTTAATACAACATATACAATTTATTCTTTAAGGGCAGCAGGCACTGCATTTGTAGGTAAAGCACTGTACTGAAATGCAAATGTATTTGCCAGCAGCAACCTCTGCATTAGTAACAGTTCTCTTTCATGTGGAACTATTCAGTTGACTTTTATTTCTGCAGAGACTGTGCATATTGATTGGTACTGGTGGATTATAATGAGAGTAGTTTGAGTGGCCTCTTCTTGTTGAAATGTTCTGAAATGGGCAGTTTTGTCATTATTGGTTCATATGTTTTGTTTCATTGCTTACTGGAAAAAATGTTCAAAACTACAAATTTAAAACACACTAACTTTTAAGTGTTGCTGTATTAAACAAAGAATATAATTTAATACAATCAGGAAGGTGAATCAAAGAGCACATGCATGTATGCAAGGTCATAAAAATATGTACAGGGGGCCCATGGTTAGAAAATAGCCCAAAGGTACACTTAACCTGCCACTGGCCAGATGCATTTTTGATGAATGTGGGCTTCAAGTGCAGAAAAGTTTAGCATTGCTTATGCTAAATCTGTCTTCATTGTGAGTCTGTATCGTTTTGTTTAGCAAAGGGTATCAGTTTTTGTGCTATCAAATTTGAAATAAAAGTTTTAAATTAAATCCAAGTATCTGTAATCATTGTAGAAGTAAAGAAGAAAACAGTATCACACGGACAAGACTGAACAATGTTTACAGTAGCTGGGGAGAGATAGACAAGAAATGGGACATTGAATGGCTGGGGGGTGCCTGATCCATTACCCTGCCTAGGGGTCCATTTGACTATGATATGGCTCTGTGTTCATGAGTTGGAATTGAACTGCCATGTTATGCCCTCATCCAATTTATACAGAATTGAAAAAATTGTTGAAACTAAATGTTGCTGAAGAAACCAGTGATTTGCAAGCCACATGAACTGAATTGTACAACATTTATATGAAGAGAATGGCTGTGCCTGATGAAGTGGAGTTTTTTGCATGACCAGTTAGAAAGAACAGAACCTTTCAGACTGCAAATAAGTGTGACTGAATAAATGGCAGGAAATATGGTGATGCAGTGGAGCAAACGGAGTACGTCTTAATAGAAATGAGACATAAGATACGCTAAAGTAGAATCTAAGGCTGGATAGGATCTTGGAATGAGAGAAAAAGTTAACTTGTTGGACTATGTGAAAAATAAGACGGTGGATGAAGAGACTTTGCAGAGACTTCCTGTGTATTACACAGATGAGAGATTTACTACTAACAGAAACTAGATGCTTAATTTGGAAAGCAAGGACAAGTCTGACTGACTATGAAAAAGATCATGTACTGTGGAGATTATGCCGGACAAGGAGGAAGCTATCTTAAGGAGGAGGAGAAGCCAGTGTTTCTGGAACATGACTATTATGAGGTGGCACTGAAGCATTGCTTGTGCTTTGTGGATGCATTATGGAAATGTAATCGGAGGAGACTGACATTTAGACTACCACTTTTGCCCTACGTGAAGTTGTTTTGGGAAGGGGACAATGTTAATGTTTGTTTGTCCAGATGAAACAAAGTGGGGAAAAATAAGAGCATTTTGGAAGAAGGTGAACCAAATAAAAGTTAATCAAAACAGTAAAGAGGCTGCTGGGTTAGATGGAGCAGACAATCCTCAAGACTTAAAGGCCAGCAGGGAGGAAAACAGTAGGGCATGAAAAAACAATCAGTTATCCATGTTATCCCTGTACCACAATGCCCGAACAGACCAGACAGTTCCATGTGAACGTACGGACTGAGGTATCTTGAGGGTAAGCAATGTTACATCTTTGAAACTGAACACTAATCATTAAGTACACCTGGAAGCTGTCAGTCCTTATATAAGAATTATTTTCTAAGGACATTTGTCTACATTTAATGTGGCTTTGTAAGATATTTAATTTGTTGTTAGCTGTCAGCTGAACAGTTAAAAAAAGAACTTCAGAAAGTACGCTACAGGCTGCAGAACTGTGTTGCTTTACCTCTGTTACCATTGTGTAGTCTAAGAAAAGTGACCTATTTGCCCTCAGTCTAGCTACCATTTGACTGCTACCTTCTCTCTCTTTGATGTTCAGCGGTACAGAAACAGTTTTTAAATGTAGTTTGTGACTACATTTTAATTGCAATTTCAGTGCCTGATGTTTCAAATTACATCAAAAAATAATTCTGAATTTGTAGACCTTGTTAACACCAAGGAGGCATTGGTCTAGAATTTTTTTAGATTAAAATATTGTATGACACTCTCACAGGTTAAGTTGGCAACATTCTATACTATACTCTCAAATCAAAAATAATTCTCTGTCATCCTTTGAAGATGCAGACAGTATGCAAGAGAATGCTGCAAAACCGCACGACAGTGAACCGACAAGTAAAATGGTGCTCTGAGCACTGAGGTCGCTGACCTGACAGATTAAAGTGGCCTAGAGCTGCTAAGTGATTCACTGGCTGCTTCACATTCACTTCAGCTTTACTGTTTCAGTTGTTACTGATCATACACATCTGTTTGCTTCATACAGAAGTAATACATTTCAAAGTGTAGTGATTTATTTTCTTTCTGAAACAACATATTCCTGGGAAAGAGCAATACAGTTTTACTTAACAGTTTACTGACTGCTGTTTCTCTGAGGTGCAGCAATCTCAGAATGAGAGTATTAAAATAAAGGGTGTATTTGGCATTCCATTCTTTTATCTTTGCATATAAACTTTACAGGTTTGAGTACTTAGACATTTTGTAATTTGATGCCCTTGCATGTAAACTTTTCTAAATATCTTTAGATGCTTTACACACTAGAGCTGTCAGTTTCACACATCTGCACCTGGGCAAATAAGAATCAAGCTGTATAGTTTTAGGAAGACATAGTGGGCCAGTATGCAAGAAGGCCACAACAAGTGCCCCACAGGTGGCCCCATGTTGAGTGAGTAATACAGACTTATGGTTCTCATACTGTGCAGATGGAGGGGAAGAAACCTGATTAAGTTGTACAGTGTACAGAAACAATGAATGCAAAGCTTCTTTAAATGTGAAACTTTTCTTCACAGATGAGACTCCTTAATTTGCTTTTGGATGACTGCAGGGAAGATGGATGTACATGCAGCAATCACAAACCAGGGTTTACAGGGTCAGAGTGAGAGTGTCACATGATTCTTAATACGTTTAGTTTTAACTTACTGAGGCTTTAGCACAGGGGGTCCACACACAATTCTGTTCCTAACATCATGCATTCCCCATTATGTCCTTTCTAAAAGTCTTCATTACTACAAATCTGAAAGAATTGATATACTGGATGATACTGGAAAAACTGAAATGAGACTGGAATGAATGCCTTTAACTGTTAATTACCCAAACTTGTGCTGAACAGGTGCCAGTCTCTCCTTTATGGGCCAAATCTTCTTGTACCTCACACAATACCTTCTGTAAACTGTAGTTCAGTTAAGAATGCTTTAACATGTACAGTGAAGATAGACGTCACCAATATCCAAATAACATAATATTCTGGAATGCTGGATAACAGTAACAGTGCTGATAAATATATCCAAGGGTTCTGCACGTATATTCTGATTCTCCTGAAAAATAGCAACTGAAACAGTCTTTTTCTCCTCAATAGTATCATTAATGCTGAATATTTGACCTGACTTCAGTACTCAGGCTCAAGTGTTTGTACGGCAAAAACTTTTTGCATATCAGTCCAAAAGCTAACTTAACTAACCCAACTCCCATGTCTGAAGTATTTCCTAATAATACCAAAACCCTTTAACGTTCCACACGCCTCTTTAGTCTTGGCTTAGTTTGAGGCCTTGTCTTGCAGATGATTGGCAGTGCCTAAATGTCTATTTTTTTATCTAGCATTCCATTGCAAGTACACGTATCTTTCCCCTGAGAAAGGAACATTCTGTATCTTTCCCTTGATAACTATTTCTGCACATTATCTTTTCTCTTCTACCGAACAGTCTTTCCCTGAAACTGTATGCATAAATGAAACACAAGCCTGACTCTATATTTTTAGTCCTTTTCTATTATTTATTCTACCTGATGCGTAACTACTTTTAAGTGAAAACCCTCAGTCTAACAAAATCAATTCAGTTTTAAAACTCATTGAAGTCTCGCAGACTTATTTTCAAAGGGTGGTATTCAGGCAAATTGTTACTAGGAGCAAAATAAATGAATACATAAATAAATATGAAGGAAAAAATGCAGATTTCAGAAGTGTGCTTGACAGATAGTCAAACTGTGTACATTATTTAGATGACATGTACCGTTTATCCATATAGAATAGTTTGCTGGAAGACACTGCTTTCTGTCCATCCCCAGTAATGAAACTTTACACAATAAACTACTAGCTGATGGTTGATTTTTATCTATGTTTACAAATAAAAATAATAGTCAGTATGGCAGTTGTTTCATATTCTTAAGCCGAATGCTTACCCAAGTAAACTAACAATAGCAAAATCAAAGTTGTTTCATGCTGACAACGTAACTAAATTAGGATGCTAGTAAACAAATCCAGACTTACCCTTTACATCTAGTTTGCTCATCAGGGATTCTGTCTCTTGCTTCTGAAAGTCAGCACTCAGCCCACAAGCCACCACCTGACCACCAAGCTCCTGAAGTAGCACTGCCATGTGTGCTGCTGAGAGCCCCGATCCACCTTCAACAATTAGCACGTCCTCTTCTGGTCTGACATCTGCATTGGCACAATGCACTGCCACACAACGGGGTCTGTCCTATGTGCCAAAGAGGGAAATTGCAATCACAGCTTTAAGTAATACCATTAAAAATGGGAGCACAAAAGCTAATTTAGAATGAATATCACTTTTATGCAGGAACGTAATGCCTGCCTCTCTTAAACAGTCTGATTCATCCCCTACCTTTAGAATAAACTACATACTCTAGCTCCAAATTCCCCCAGCAAGAGTTGTGCTATAACTTGCCCCATGCATTCTAGAAATTGCATCACAATTTTAAACTTGCAAACTTCTTTAGGAAAACTGTTCTGCGTATCTACATCTTGTATCATTAAACAACATATGTTCCTGAAACAGTGCTCTACATCTTCAGGTTATGCTCCCTTGTTCTGCCATGCGTTTTCTGAAAGATAACCACTTGGACTTTTTTAGATTATTTTGATGACTTAAGTTCATATCATATCGTGTGTGCTTATTATTTTTTCATGTTAACATCTCTCCATATCTATGGTTTATGATGTAGACTGTTTTTATTTCTCTCTTCTGAACTATCACCTTTATGTGGCATACATCAATAGGGACTTCAAAATGGTTTCAGTAAAGCACACCAATGGTTAGTGCTCACACACAATATTAAAAGAAATGATAGTCACTGGATTAAACCTGGATATATTCAGGCCAATAAAGCAACAAGAAGGCTGAAACATGCATGTCCAGAGCTAGTGGGGGTTGGTTTTATTGGTCTGAATGTATCCATTAAGACTTAAAAAAGAAAATGTTATGGGCATTCAGAAGCCATATTGCTGAAACACTTAATGTCCTTAAGGGGACATTTGCATATATCCCATTGGCCTCTATTTCAGTATACACACACATGCAAAAAAAAAAAAAAAAAAATATATATATATATATATATATATATATATATATATATATATATATATATATATAGGTGTTAGTAAAATGGTGGCTCGCAAGTTAGGAACAGCTGTTAAGTCGGCTGCATATGGGTTGACTAAACAGATGATTGACAGGTGTGTGAGATTTCACAATTCCCTGGGTTGGAAAAATGTTTGGGAAATTTTCTCTTACCCCATGTTTGTGTGATCTCGGAGTTAACATATATATACATATATATATATATATATATATATATATATATATATATATGTATGTATATATATAAATATATATATATGTGTGTGTGTGTGTGTGTGTGTGTGTACATATATATATATATATATATATATATATATATATATACACACACACACACACACACACACACACACACACACACACACACACACGTATATGTGTAAATTATCAGGTGTTATGGGAGTGTAGCCCCCCATGAAGGGTGCAGGGAGCTTGCCCCAGTAAAAAATTATGTTTTCAATTTGTTTTTTAAAAGTAGATTTTGCATGCACTAAGGCTGCTTCCTGGGCATAGTAGTTTGTCGACTACATTGTTTTTGATCTTTTGCAGGAAATATTTTTGCAGTCAACCTTGGGTGTCTCAGATTAAATGCGGTATACGTATTTTTATGTATATATATGTATATACAGACACACACATATATATGTATATATATATATATATATATATATATATATATATATATATATATATATATATGTATAGGCACATAGGCACACACACACACACACACACACACACACACACACACACACACACACACACACACACACACACACACACACACACACACACACACACACACGTTGCTGTATTGAAATGCACAAATGCACAAGTATATTGAAAAATCCACAAAATCAAGAAAAAGATTGTAAAAGGAAGCAAACTATTATGTTATTGATCAGCTTACCAAAACCTTTCTATTACATTCAGGCATACTTTATCTGAACAGTGGTTGTGTTATGGAAAGGATTTTTCTAAGGTGAAGTGTAGGGTTGGGGAAGGGCAAGACTAAGGTTAGCATTATTAATACTGGGTAGAAGGTGTTGGGGTGGGTGGCCTGCTTTTCTGTTATTTCTGTGTTTTGAATTAAACAACCTGTCAATGTAATTTCATCAGTAGAATCTTGTTTGGCATAGTGTATTGTTGACTACTAAACAAGAAAAAGGAATGTTTACATATCACATTTGGCAGGAGTGTATATCAAATGCTGAGGTGGTTACAAGACAATAGTCAATAGGATTGGGGCTGGGGTAGCACAGAACTAACCCTAAACTGTTTACTGATTAAATTATATCTGATACTGTTTTAAGGCACTGAGGCTGAGGTCCAAGTTGTATGTAGACTGAATGCAGTTCTGAGATGGTAACTAAATGACATTTAGGATTTGACAAAATATCCACTGAAGTTGATAGGAAGATACTTGGCATGTGTTCATTAATAAGCCTTGCCCTGTTGGCATAGTTACTTGCTCAGAGTCACACTGTGGAGAAATGGAGGCTGTGGGACTCAAACGCTTGACTACATCTCATTGCCTTAATCCAGTATTCTATCTAACAGATGGAGGGAACTCATTTTCCATATTCTGGAAGACAGGGACAGCAAAAGTGGAATGATAGCTGCCTAAATAAACTTTAGCGTTGTACATGGTATTTTAGGAATTGAACAAAGGACAGAAAGCTGCATCAAAACCTGATGAGGTGATTAAAGTGAGTGCGCATGTGTTATACAGGCAACTGCAAACAACTATTCAGTGAGTTATAAATATCTTGACAGAAATGGATGTAACAAGTAGCAGTGGCTTCATAATAGATTCAGTTGAGTGATCAAACACTGACTCCCTGAAGATTTTTATTTGAGATGACATGTTTGACAACTTTAGCAAAAATTGTCAGTTTTATATTTTGGAATCGTCAATCTGCTGAATGCATTCTTTCTGAATGGTGTTCATTTGAATACTGATGGCCAAAAACCACTTTTGGCAAACAGAAAATACATTTTCTTTTTAATTTGCAGAGAGGAAAGACCCCCCCCACACACACACACACCTCCTTCATGTGGGGCAAGGCTTCCATAGTCCAATTTATACATGTTTATACATACGCCAACTCTGAAGTCACACAACAATGTGGAAAAGGGCAGTCTCAGTGATAGTTAAAAGTCACATAGTGTATACATACAAGTACACTAAAATAGGCAGACAAAGAAAACAATTTGTAGAATAGCACTTAATATTCTTGGAAGCAAATTAGACATTAACTAACCAAACAGAATGTACAAGCAAAAGTCATTCTGCACATATAGCTTCTGTATTTGTGTATTTTTCTCTCCATATTGTCCTTTAAAATCCTACATTTAGTACCACACAGCAGAAACATCTTTCTTTGAAACATACCTCTCAACTGTCCCATTTTCGCAAAATGTCAGATTTTTGCCTCATACCCTTTGTCTGTTCCTCACATGATTTGTTGTTTTCTAGAAATTCACTGAAGATTGAAGTTAGTAAATAATGACCTACACTTAAGTTTCAGACTTAATTTTCCTCAGAAAATGCAAGCTAATATTCTAGAAACTTTCTAAGCTTATAAGAGTAGTATTTAAACATTGTCCCTAATTTTGGGCCTTTGTCCTCTATTATTTTTGACTTTGCCAAGATGTCTTGGACTTAGAGGTTGAGAGGTATGCTTTGAAAGCTATATCCATGTCATTGAAGAACTGAAAGGTTATTAAAATCCAACTTTAATGTATCACATGTAAACTTACTTTTAAAATCCCAGTATTTCATGACCTTCTTCCTATAATGATTTTTATTCTTCCTGTTTGCTCATGTGCACCGTATATCTCATTCCATTCATAACTTTATGTGTGTAATAAAACCAGTGGCTTGACTGAAATCTAAATAAGCAATCTCTACTACTGAGGTACTGCAAACTACCAATATAATATAAATGATTAGCTTTATGGAATCCATAATAACTCCCGTTTTGCATTTCACTTAGTCAGCAGACATCCTTCAAAGGATTTTTGACAATCTTTTATGTGAATTCATGAACAAAAGTTAGAACTCTTAAGTGCCGCCCGGATAACCTATGGGTGGACAAAGACTGAATTCTAGATGTCATCTGCTTGAAATTCAACCCACCAAGATTGGAACTCCTCTGTAGGAAATCATTGTTTATGAATTATGCCACTGGTTATGCCCTTTTTGGGGGTAATTTCACCCTTCTTCAAGACGGTGTGCCCATAGAGTTGGTATATATAAGTTTGGGGTATGTGGGGGGCTTGTCTCGAACATCATTGGTGCAGGAGGCTTACCCACTGCAAAAACACTTTAAAAAATTTTTGGGCCATTTTTTGGGGAGAATGCAGTTTGGGGGGATTATTTACACTCAGTGGGTTGAACTTCGTCCACTCATAGCAGAAGCATGCCACCAATCTCTTTATCAACATCTTGCAACACATACACTGTCTTTAACTGTAATATAAATAAGCCATTGTGAAACAGTAAGTGTGCTCATTACATGCATGTACCTTCTACTTTACCTGAAGCACAAGAGAGCCATTACAGAACAAATTCCAACTAGCAAGCTCATCTCGGAGGTCCACAGAGAATGCAATCATTCCATCACAGTCTTGATCCAAAAAGAAAGTCCTTCCTGTCAGGGCAGAAGCGTTAAGCACCCGAGAGAGATTCAGTTGTTCCAGAATAGACAAAACTCCCTGCTTCCTGCAGAAATTAACAACATTTCTGGTCCTTATCCATTACACAAGAAAATGTGTTTTAGTATTACTGTGTTACATTGATTACAGTAAAAGTAAAGGAAATACTTAAACAGTCCTTATTTTCAAAAGAATTTCTAACATATTTTCCAACACTGAAATAAAACAGATTGAAGAAAGTTTATTCATTTTTGTCTTGCTCTCTGTGTTGTTAAGAATAATCTCATCTGTGACCTATATTTCTCAGGTGGTGTACACATTTCTCCAATTTTCTACATTACTGGTTCAATGTGTTTTTGACAACTCCAAGGTAAACAATGCTATCATATTTTATTGCATTTTCCATCTTAATTTCTGGAAGATTTGTCAAAGCTGCTTTCCATGTGGATGAACAGTATTGACTTTTCATACAGAGCTGTTACTTGGTTTATGAATTGCTACACTGTCTCTCTCACACTTTTTTGTGAATACTGAGCAAAATACTTAATCAGTTTATTTGCATTTCCACTGTTAAATCTGATCATGCCTCTCTCCATTGAATTTATTTCTAAATAATTATTTTGGCTTTTCTTTACTTATTGTTTAATCTAATAAAGCTTTTCTCCTTCATTAAAACAGAACTGAATATTTCCTCGATTTGCTTCTTGATATTCTGATTGATTTTCACTTCCTCCCATTTTAACTCATCAGTATCTCTCTCTTTCTACTTTACTCCTCTGATTTACTTCATAGGTTCATAGATGTGTACTAGGCTAAAGGCCCTGGTGCCTTTACAAGCCTAGCCCATAGGATTACCCTGGCATCGTGCCACCCAACTTTAGTTCCCAGTGCCTCTGTCGAGTAGAGCCACTGGAGTGATCCCCGGGGTGAATTTTCTACTTCCCATCCACTCATCAAGATTTCTCTTGAAGAGGGCCAGTGAGGTGCTCTGTTTGACATGTATGGGAAGTCTATTCCATAGCATAGGCAGTCTCTGGGTTATGAACCTGTCCCTCCAGCACATTCTATTGATTGTGGTAATGAGGTTGAGGTCTCTGGAGCATGTTGTGTGGAGGGATTGGGATTTCTTTAGATGTAGCATTTCTTTTTTTTTTCAATAATAAATTTTTATTGTTTTATTATATTCCATACAAAATTAAAACAGATACAACATAAAAAAAAAACAAAAAAAAACTACCAACTAATGTAACTAACAATAACACCACAGCATATATACAATATTTACATGAATGCTTCCAAGTAACACATTAAATTATACAAGAATAATATAAAAGTAGTTAAAATCAATTTGAATAATGAACAGTTTGCTGTTACAGAGTCTTTTAAAAGTGTAAAAATAATTCTTGTTAAATTCAAATTTGAAATATTACGCTAATATAATATTAAATACTTGTTCCCAAATTTTTGGATTATTAATATTTTTATTATGTTGATTCAAAAGTAATTTGTGGGCTACTATATGTCTTATTGCTAATACTCTAAAGTTATTCCATGATGTTTTGGATGGGTCTAACCAATTAGTAGCTATATATAGCTTCATCAATAAAAAGATATTGATTAAGAGATCTAGAAAGTTCTTTTGGGGGAACATGCAAAATCATGAATTTCCATGACAATGTTGTACTTTGATAACCCATCTTCTGAAGTTGTTCCAAAGTGTGTATATGCATTTGCAACTCCAGAACATATGAAGAGGACAAATTGGGGAATTTTTAGAATTAAATTTATGCAGGCTAAGGCATGTATAATAGATGTAGCATTTCTAACAGAGCTGGGTCAGACATGGCTTTATAAGTTAAGCAGAGATCGCTTCTAAGTAGGCGATATGAGACAGAGAATAGTTGGAGTTTTTTGAGTCTGTCTATATAGGACAAGTGTTTAAGGCCTAGGATCCTTTTTGTGAGGTACTTTTGCGGCCTCTCCAGCTGTTGCAGGTCTAGTGAGGTACATGCCAAATGGGGCATTGTACTCGATGATTGGCCTAATAAGGGAAGAGTAGAGGGAGACAATGACCTCTTTCTTCCTGGATGCAAAACCCTTAGTAATGAGATGTGCCACATAAAAGGACTTTCTGACCACAGTGGCAATGTGGTGGTCAAAAGAGAGGTTGCTGTCAACCTGTGTTCCCAGATCTCTTGTAACACCTTCTGTGTTCAGTGGACTACCATTGATGTGGTAATTCATGGGAATGGGGTTTTTCCCAAAGGGGATGATGATACATTTTTTGGCATTGAGCTTAAGGCCATGGTTTTGACACCCGTCATTGGTCTCAGTGAGGTCTTTCTGTAGGATGTCAACATCACTTGGGGAGTTAATAATGGCTCCCAACTTGCAATCATCTGCGAACTTTGTCAGCCAGAGTCCCTTTGTGTTGGCCTGGACTTCAGAAAAGTAGATACCAAACAGGAGAAGACACAGGACCGATCCCTGTGGGATTCCACTAGTCACTGGTTGGCAGTCTGACTTGGAGTCAGCTGCTTTCACACTGTGGGTTCTATCTGTGAGCCAGTTTGCAACCCACCTAGTGATATAGGGGTTGATGCCTAGCTTAGTGAGTTTTTTTATGATTCCTGAGTGGGGGATGGTATCAAAGGCCTTGGCCAGTTCAAAGTAGGCTGTATGAATCACCTTGCCTTCATCCACAGCTCTGGTGACTGGTTCAAAGAAGTCGACCAAGTTGAGCAGGCATGATCTACTCTTCACAAAACCAAACTGTGTGCGATCCAGAGTTTGGAGATTCCCTATATCCCTGTTTATTAGGACCATGATGATGCGTTTCATAGCTTTGCATATCAGACTTGTCAGGCTAATGGGGCGATAGTTCCCAGGGTCTGTAGTTACTCCTCTTTCTGGAGAGGGATGACTATAGCAGTGCACCATTCAGTAGGGACAAAGCCTGAGGTGAGGCTGTGATTAAACAGGCCACACAGGTGAGGTGCCAGTTCACTCTGTAGTTCATGTAGAACACAGCCAGGGATATTGCCAGGTCCCATACAAGTTGTATTCTTGGCCTTGGAAAGTGCTGTTTTAACCTGTGCAGCAGTAATACTGGGTGCCTGGCAATCTACTGGTATTGTGATTGGTCCTTTGGGGGGGAGAAGGGTAAATTTGGCAGTGAATCTGTTGGCCAGTATATTGGCAATATCTGTTGGCTCGATATTAGGGTTGCCACCTTTCATCGTGGCTAAAACCGGAGTAAAGCCACACCCCTCGCGTCATCAGGAACCCCCCCACCCCTCCCCCACCCACATTCTGCCCATTTTGTGATGTCATGATGACATCACTCGGCAAGGAACACCCACTTTTTCCATTCCTGCTGCCTGCTTTTGACTGATTTACTATGCTTTTCTGTAAAAACTGCTTAGTAAATCAGCCGAATTACAAACTCCAATAGTCTGTTTCCTTTTTAAAACAGAATACCGGAGTTTGTACAGTGTTTTCTGGTCTACGGGAGAATCAGTTTGATTTCTGTATAGTCTGGAAAAAAACAGAGGGGTGGCGATCCTACTCTGTATAGGTGGTACCATTGTGCTGTAGCTCAGAGCAAATCTGGCTATTGCCATGGAGATTCTTTACATAACTATAGAAGGCCTTGTGGTTGTCTTTACTATCTGCTGCAATTCTGTTTTCATAGCTAGCTTTAGAGGATGTGATGAGAGATCTCAACTTTTTGTTGAAACTGATAAGGGAGTTTTTCCAGCCTTGTGACTTCACCTTATTTCGCATTAGTTTCCTCCTTCTGTTGTAGAGTTTGTTTATGGCAGGGGACCACCAGATTGGCTTCCTTTTTAATTGGAGGAGAGAGTCTTGGTTCTATTGGGTATGGTGAGATCCATGCATTTGTGTACGTGTTTGTACAGTGCATTGGTATATGATTCGGTGGTCATGCAACTATTCTTCATTTGCATGGGTGCCATGAAGTTAGCCACCTCTGTTTTTAGGAGCCCAAAGTTAGTTTTGGACACTTATTGAATAAATGCATTTTTGTGTATCTTCTCTTGTACAATTTCTAAGTGCAAAAGTATATTTTTTACTACTCCATGATTCTTGTACTGCCAGACCCAACCTGATTTTTCAGCCCTGACTTCTCACCAGCATTCTCATGCATCTCTCCCACATTGCTTTATTTTGCCACAGTCACTACTCCATACATCCAGTACCACTGACCTTATATAACATGTCTCTTTTGTGGTGTTTACTATGAATTATACCAGAAATATATTTTTTTCAAGTCCAACTTTTTCAAATTTTAGTTTTACAGCAATCAATCAAATTTTATGTCATTAGTTCCTGCAGTTTAGTGGTAAAGTGAAACTCAGTGGAGTCTAGCAGTGTAAGTGAGTGTGTATGTGTTCTGATCACTTACACTGTTACCTTGCAGTGCACTATGTGTGTGTTTTGTTTAAGATCAGCAGACAGTGCAAAAGGAGAATTTGTCCTTTTCCTCACTGTTGTGTGACCTTGGAGTTAGTATAGTTAAAGTTTTGAGGGAGTGGTGGGTGTGGTCCCTCATGTAGGGGTGCAGAGGGCTTGCCCCCAGCATAAACACCATTCTGGGTATTTTCTTTTGTTTTTAAATTTATTTGTTGGCTCACTGGAACTCTTCCTTTTTAGTGGTTTGTTCTTCAATGTACTGAATCTCAATGTTCTATGACATATTCATTATAAATATAATTACCCTGTTCAACAGCATCTTTAAAAATATGCACGATTTCCTGTGAGCCGTGAAACCAAACTAAGGAAGTGACAATTCATCCATAAGTTATAAGCAATTTGTGATATGAATTGGCATGGGTGCTGTAGATTATAGGTAGGTGGAAGCAGGATCTATCTATAATTCAGTGATCAATGCTTCCAAAAACCAGACTCACAGACTCTGACAACCAGAGGTGTAGTGAGGCTTTTTAGTTTGTAGTCTAAAGTTTAATAAATACTATTCCCTCACGCAATCATCCACATTGCAGCCCCCGCCACACAAGCACAGTTTAAATTCCCTTTTTTTGTCATAAACTGAATTTATTATGGTACTGTATAAGTGAGAAATCATTTGCAGTCTTAAGAAAATTAACACATAATCAGGGACACTGCATATTTAGATGTTCTGAGAGGACACAAAATGTCTAAATTATGATGAAAATAAAAGTAGGATCATATCCATCCTAAAACATCACAGGTATTTCAGAATAAAGTATGTATGTAAATCAGCTAAGACACAGGTAAGGGACAAGTAACATTAGAAATCATAACAAAACAAAGGGAGGAATATAAGGCTCAACACCAGGAAAAAACGAAGGAAAGAAAAGCAGAAAGCTGCAATTAATAATGTCAAATAGAGATAATTGTTGGAACAATTCAAATTTTCTGCATACTTTTCAAGTCCAATATAATGGGGAATAACCGAGAATAAATCCTTAACATCGTCACAAAAATGATACTTTCTTCAAACAATGAAGGCACAATTCTAATAAGGAAGTTCCAGGAATCCTTCAAAATATAAGAGTTTTTCTGAAATACATCTTTAAGCCTAAAGTCTATCTATATACTTGGCTAAAGGGTATGTTTTAGAATTAGTAGCATTAACTATAGACAGTAGAGGTGGATCCCCAAATCTTTATGAATTTTGGGGATAACAAAAATTCCATATATAGTATAACAATCATGTAAATGCATTGCATAAATTCACTTCAGTCTGTTCTACCATTAGCAAGTCATTGGGATGTTGATCAATTCTTGAGTAAGAAATATTAATTTCATTAATCAAGATCTCTCAATAAGTATCTTCTCTTAAAAGATTACCCATCTTATTGATATAATCCAGAGTGTTCACACCACTAAGCCTCCAGCTTTATCACCCAATGGCTCTATCATTGCATACTTGTATGAGCAGATCTTTTTCCTTACTATTTAAATTGTAAAAAATCTTAAATTTACTTTTATTTAACAATTGATGTTAAGGTTTTATTTTCAGTTATTCCCCAAGACAATGGGCTTGAATGATTCATAGAATATTTGAACGAATTTACTGATTATGAGAACTGAGAAATCAATTGTCTGGCCACTTTATTGGAACATGTGTTGCGTAACAACTTTATATTTTTTCAGGGATCTTTTTATCATTAAATAACAGTGGAGGATGCTTGTGCCCCCATTTATGCTAATACTGTTGGCATATTGCAAAGAGAATGTTATATTTAATTCCCCTTTAAGAGAACAATTGGAGTCTGTATGTCTGATTTCTGGATGATATCTACAGAATTTTTGCTAGCTGAGGAGAACAGATTGACTTTTTGGATGTGAAATTATTTAAAGATCTAAATAGAAAATAATTTGTTTCTGGGATCTTCAGAAAATCCACAAACTCAATTCTTGACACTCCTCACTTGTCAGTTTATGCAACGTTATTATCCAATATTTTGTAGCTTTATCGCTGTCAAGAGACCCTTTTAATAGTTCAGCTGTATGCGACTCTAAGTGTAGTAGTTATGTTTTTGAAGATCATTCATGGTAGGTCACTAGGCCTTGGCCATTTATTTTCTTTATGTTTATTAAGCTCCTTCCTAACAACTTATTTATTACTTACCCACCTGTTAACAGACACTGCCTACTCTGTTATCCCCCTTCCAACATGAAAGTCTCCTTTTTTATTATTAACAAAGACTGAGGAGAAAAATCCTCAGCATTAGTGTATTCTTATTCTCTGTCTTTAGCCTTTTAGCCTCCATCCTAACTTCTGTTTGTTCACCTACATACAAACAATATCTTAATGTATTCCTTCTTCTGATGCCTTCTAAAACTTGCTTTAGTATTCCTTACGTATGTTAACTTTTTTTTCTTGCTTCACTATAATCATACCTACACTGCTTTCTTTCATCTTCAACATTTTGAATAAATCTTTAGCATTTAAGTCTGGCAGCATAACTGGAAATAATGCCTGATCTTAAGACACAGTAAAAGCTGCTTACAAGTAGTTCAGGTACAACATTCATGAAAGAAAAATCAAACCATGACCAAAGCCAGTGCAAAAGATTATTTAACTCTGCAAGTTACAGTGTCAAATGGTAACTGGATTTTTGAGTTAAGATCAATGTAAAACCTCACTATAAAGCCAAAACTGTATGGCCAACCAGATGAGCAGTCAAGTAGACACTGAAAGCAACATTCATCAAAGTCAAAGCCAAAAATAATATACAATAAACAAATAATTATACCAGCCTGATAGCACAGAGGCTATGATGCAGGATTACAGATTGAAAGACCTGAGTCCAAAACCTGGGAAGTATCTGTGTGAAAGAAAGGCCTGGCAATCTACTTCCACAGCATGCCATAAGAACCCTATCGGGTGTACTGATAGAGGCTCCATAATTCGATTTCGACTTGAGGACACTTGCTTACTTACTTACTTTAAACAAATAACTGTTTCATAAATGCTTCCAGGCAAAAAACTAGAATAAAGATCAGACTGTTATATACAATATCACACTGTTACCTAACCGATTTCACTAGGGTAACTTCCAGTGCCAGTGGCAAAAGACAATTGATATTCCAGACATTGCTAAACTGATAAGGTGATCCTCCAGCATTATAAAGCCAAGCAAATTCATTCAGATTTAAAAGGTGAAAAAAGAAAACAAAACTAGAAAATAGATTAAAAAACTACATCCAAGCTGAGTGGAGAAATGCAATAAAAAACTCACGGTACTGACCCCCATCCCTGTAGTGTTCTGTATCTGATTTACAGTCCCATAACATGAGTATGCATGTTGGTGCAAGGGACAGAAGCAAAAAAGCCTACCAATATTATAGAACTAGAAACCAGGATATCACACGTTGAAGGAGGAATACATCATCCAGAGTTTTTACTGAGTCATGAAACAATAACTAAATTAGGTCAGTCATTGCCTGCTAATTAGCCCCCCTCCCCCAACTGATCGCAGCACTTACTATAACAAAAGAAGTGCTGGAAAGGAATTTAACACCTACGGGTATCTCAGCAGCAGTATAATGCTTTTTTTAATGAAAGTGTTGATTACTGGTTTAAGTGCTTCTACGAGGTGCAACGGATACCAGCGATCAGCACAAAGGTGTATTCTTTTTTTCTCAACAGATAATTGTGCACTATATTGTACATGGAGTATACCTGGCCTTGCTGACAACAAGTCCACCAAAAGATACACAGTGATGCAGTTTTAAGGAAAATGTATTATGCATATACACTCTTAATCTACTCACTGCAGTATATTGGTACCACATAAACACCGAATGCAAACTCCATAATGGATGTTTATAAATAAGTAATAATTTTAATATAATGAATTCAAGCTCAACTCTTTTGAATTGTTAAGCTCCAACAGTATCTACCTATTTATCTATCTATCAACCACTCTATCTGTCCATCTATCTATGTTTACAGTGAGAACTATCAAATGACATTTGATGGTTGTAAAATGTTTTTATGTGTGCTGTTCAATTTTTTTTTATCAAATTTCATTTTATTGTGCTGTATGAAATTTTAAACAAATATAGCAGGCGAGGGCGGCCACGGTGGTGCAACTGTTAGTGTTGTCACCTCACAGCAAGAGGTTCCCTGATTTGATCCTCGGCTGGGGTGCCTTCTGTGTGGAGTCTGCATGTCCTCCCTGTGGTCGCGTGGGTTTCCTCCGGGTGCTCCGGTTTCCTCCCACATCCCAAAGACATGCTGTAGGTGGATTGGACACTCTAAATTGGTGTTAGGTGTGAGTGTGTGTGTGTGTGTGTGTGTGTGTGTGTGTGTGTGTGTGCCTTCCGTGGAAGGTTGGGCGCCGGGCTGGCAACTCGACACTGTAAAACTCCACTGCCAATCATGAGCGGACATGTGATCCACTGTGGTGACCCCTAACCGGGAAAAGCAGAAAGAAGAAGAAGAACCTAAACATAGCAGGATCAAATAATTTTTAGTAGGATCAATGATACATCAAGTATGCAGATAGTACATGCTTTTATCACATCCTTTTTCTGGGGTCTGCCATTAACATTTAAAATATCTTTATGATCAAAGTATTTATTTGACAGGATGGGTGCTTTCATTTATCACAATTTTGTGCATGTCATCAAATATTTATCATCACTGTCTGCATCAACAGCTTTTTGTCAGCATTTTGTCCATGAAATCAATCACCTCATTTAAGCCAAATTTAAGCCAACATAGGAAAAAAATAAGAAACTTTACAAACTGCAAACACAAAGCATTCACAAAAACTACAACAACAGCTACACCTACATAAAGGGTCCAACTATGAAATGTCATCTTTCTGAAAGTTGATGTTTCAAAAGAACAAAAAAAAATGCCCGAAAATCAACAAGGTAAAACATTTTTTTCTTTTCTTCTTTTTTTTTTGCAAGGGGCAAACCCCTTAGACCCCCCCCCAATGTTGGGTGGGGGAGCCTTCCACCCCCAAACTTATATATACCAACTGTACAGTCACACCAACTCAAAGAATACAGAAATCTCTCCAAAATGTGAATCATTGCTGGCAGACAATTAAAAATCACACCAGCAGTGATTTCATATGGGGAACAGCATGGAGTATTATGCTGTTTGTCTATGTTTTTTGTGGGCTGCTGATGTTCAGGAAATTTCTCCTCGAGCACGTGTGGGGAAGGGTAACTATTTAAAATGTCTGGAACTGCTGGAGTAAGCCCCATATGGAGACTCAATGGATGAAAAATTGGACTTAAGTCTGACATAGCTACTTCTCAGAATATTCCCTTTTTTCCGTGGTATGGTGATCTCAGGGTTGCTATACATACGTTCGGTGGGTGGGGGCCCTGAAAAAAGTTTTAAGCAGAAGAGCAGTCTTTCAGAGTCACTCCTCTCCTGTGTTTTCAGTCTTTTTTGTCTGGCATGTCAGCTCTTGGCATTTCGAGTACCGACATTTTAATAGGGAGCCATAGGGAAGTCCACATAAACCAATCCTCTAGGAATGAATCTTATAAAAACTAGAATACAAAGAATGAAAACAAACTTTTATTTTATTTATTTGATTAGCATTTTTTTCCTGGGAAGATCTGACTGGGCATCAGCACCCCCTTTTCAGTGGTGACCCGGAGAGAAAAGATCCATAAAAAGTTACAAATAGAATGAGACACGCATTCTATGACATGACAGTAAACCTAGCAAGATTTAACAGATTTTACAGATCATAATAGTTAAAAACAAAATATAAGAAGATTACAACTGCATTACTCCAATCATAAAATAATCATACTGGCAAAATGGATCTGAAGTTTTTGTGGCGATGTCCACTATCAGTGACCAGGCAATCATTTCCTTGTCCTTGTTAGCAGGTATTTTTGGCAGTGTCATTCCATGAAGGGCATATCCCTTCTGTGGTCATTCACAGCCTGCATCCCTCCCATCAGTGTACTCAGCCACATTCAAGGGTGATGCAGTGCTCCTGCATCTGCTGCAGCTGTGTGTCCTGACACCAGCAGTCCTATGCAAGCACCCACAAGACATGGCTGCCTACCTCTGAAAGTTCCACATCCTCCAAACACAATATTCCTAGCTCTCCCAATCATCCAGCCTTGTAACACATCCCTGGTCCATCCCCACCTCCACCTATGTAGCTGTCACTGATTCCTGTCACTATGTGCAACCACAGCTGTGCAAATGAACTGGGCCCTGCCAGCCCTATTGTGTAACAGGGGTTAGGTTATGTCTGATACACAACTTGGCTAGACAGTCCATTGTACTGCATTTCATAGGTGTAACACTGCATGCATCAGTTTTAATTTTGGTTGTCTCTAGGACCAGGCACTGTCTCTTTGCCAGCTTTGCTTGCAGCATATTGCTCCACCTCAGCTTCACATGGTGTTTCTTTAACAGCTCCTCATCCAGTGCCTCCTCTGCTGCTTGCTCCTGTCTTTCTGGTCCTCTGATAGTGATCCACTACTCTGACTGTCTGCATACCACCGTTTTATACAGCATTGTACAGACAGAAGATAACCTATTGCAGGTCTCTGGATCATACTGCAGAGCACTACCAGAGAAATCTAAGCAGTGGAAGTGGGCCTTCAGCAATCTAAACACATGCTCAACAAATGTTGTAAGTTTGCAACAGTGCAGAGATATATGTCATCTTGACCATGATCTGTGGATTTTGTATCAGTGTAATGAACCACAGCTCTAGGGCATATGCAGTGTGACTAGTAAGATGCCTTTGTGCAATTTCATAGGTTCATAGGTTCATAGGTTCATACTAGGCTATCTGCCCAAGGGCATTTATAAGCCTAGCCCATAGTTATGTGGCTTTCGCCACCCCTTTAGTTTGAATAAAAACTATGCCTATCATTTTTCTGTGCCTCTGTCAAGCAGTGACACTGAAGTAATCCCTGGGGTATATCTGCGATCTCCCATCCATTGGTCAGGATTCCTCTTGAACAAGGCCAGCGAGGTGCTCTGCCTCACATGTACGGGATTTTGTTCCACAGCATAGGGAGTCTCTGGGTGATGAATCTGTCCCTCCAGCACGTTCTATTTATAACCGTGTCAAGGTTTAAGTCTCCCGCCCTTGTGGTTCTGAGGGATCTAGATTTTTTGAGGTGAAGCATATTCATCAAATCTGGGTTTGACATGGCCTTATATGTCAGGCACAGGTCACCTCTGAGCAAGCGGTATGAGACTGAATAAAGCTGGAGTTCTTTCAGTCGGGCAGCATAAGACATATTTTTGAGACCCTTTATCCTTTTGGTGAGGAACTTTTGGGGCCTTTCAAGCTGCTTCATGTGTCTGGTCAGATACATTCGGGCATTGTACTCAATCATAGGTCTAATGAGTGATGAGTACAAGGGGACGATGACCTCCCTTGATCTAGATGTGAATCCCTTCATGATCAGGTGGGCAATATAGAAGGTTTTCCTAACTACTTTAGCAACATGAGTGTCAAACGAAAGACTACTGTCAACTTGGGTCCCCAGATCCTGATGACTTTTCTGTGCTCAGTGGATTGTCACCTATATGGTAGCTAGGGGTAACCTTGTTTTTCCTGAAGGGTATGACTATGCATTTTTTGGCGTTTAACTTCAGGCCATGGCTCTGGCACCAGCTATCCGTTTCTGTGAGGCCCTTCTGGAGGATATCTGTGTCAGATGTGTTAGTTTGCAGTCATCTGCAAACTTTGTCAGCCATAACCCTCCTGTGTTTGCTTGTACTTCAGAAAAGTAGATGCCGAACAAGAGTGGACCCAGGACTGAGCCCTGTGGGACACCACTTGTGACAGGCTTTGAGTTTGACATGGCTCCAGCAACTCTGACCCTGTGGGTTCTGAGCCAGTTTGCAACCCATCTTGTGATGTATGGGCTTACATTCAAGCTGATGAGTTTTTCGATGATACCAAGGCCTTTGCCAGGTCGAGGTAGGCTGTATGGACTGCCTTTCCCTCATCAATGGCCTTGGTGACTGTCTCGAAAAAGTCAACCAAGTTTAAGAGGCAGGATCATCCCATACAAATTGCTGGAATAGGTGTGACTTATGGCAGATTTGATAATTGGGGTAACTGCCTGGGTGGTGCACAGACCACCTGGCATTTGATGGAGTGGAAACTCTTCAGAGAGGTCCTTGATAGGAATGTGTGTGCAGTCAATGGACTTTAAAACCTCAAGGAAATGGGATGCATCATTGAATATATACACAATGGTGTTTCTCTTCAGCGTTGCCATGGCAACCACACATGCTGTTCTATATGCAACAATATGTCATCAAGGAACTGATGTAAGATGCCTTAGAGAGATACCTATGATGCATCACCATGTTCCTTTATGGCCACTGGAAGGTCCCTAAAGCAAGGCTGATTAATACTACACATACATTAGTGCCCACAAGGACTGGTATTATATGTGTCCTATGGGATTCCATGTAAGACGGACATATGCCTACACGCTCCCATTTGGTGTCTCTGGCCACATAATGGCATTCAGCTATATTCCTGCAATGGAGTTGATGGTAGATTAGATATGATCAGAGCCACATGTAATGCAGAGGGGTAACAACATGCGCTGTCATGGACACTGGCTGTGAGATTGCCCTCTAACATATGGTGTTCAGCTAATATAGTTGCTACTCCTACCATCTTAATGAATTCTGTCTGTCTCACTGTTTACCAAGAAATTCTGGTGCGCAACCTTGTTGTGCATAGCATCTCATTGTGGAATTTTTACACATTTCTGAATTATATGTTTATCCTTATTGCTTTTGCAATTAGTCTCATTTCCAAAACTTTGCTCATTTGCATGTCATTATATGATCATTTACATATAGTACTGATCGTAATATTTTCCTGCCATCTTGCTACTATGTCTCTGAATCAGTCCCACCCTGCACACCACTGCACACTGCACTTAGTGTAGAACAGAAACTAATTGTTATTTTTATGCCAGCCTTTGTCTTTTTAATGCTCCTGCTGGTAATTTTATGCTATTGTTGTAGTGAACAACTGACAGCTGTATTAATACATATTAGTTGTATGTTTCAGCTTCTTATTTCACAAGTTTAATGTTGTTTAGTGACAAGCCTAGACTTGTATCTATAGTATTATGTCAGTAATGTCATATTTCCAATTGTCTAAATGTGGTTACAATTATATATTTTTTCCTTTAACTTGTTTTGTGGAGTCTGCATGTACATTTGTTTGTCTTCTGTGTGATATTGCATTTTGTCACTGTGAATGACTCTGACGTACAGTGATTGGTGATGTGTGTAGAGGGTTGATAAATTTGTGATGACATGGGTAGAGTGGCAAATCTAGATCAAATACATTTTTGTGTTATTCCTCTTTATCAGTTATCATTATCATCATCAACATCAGGCCCGTTTGTTTACATTTTCTACGTGGGATCAGGGTATCAAGTCAACTGTCACCATTTCCCTCTATTCAATGCCACTCTTCTGCCTTCTTTGACACTCATGTCTGAGTGTTGCAGGTCTTCTCTCACACAATCCATCCACCTCTTTGCTTTATACCCTTGTTTCCTTTTGCCTTCTTCCTGTTTGTCCCAAATTTTCTTCACCAGATTGTGTTCTGCTTTTCTCCACATGTGCTTGAACCAGCATAATCTGTTTTCCTTGACCTTTTCTGCAATTGGTGCTACTCAGGTTTCTCCTCTTATGACCTAATTTCTTCATCTATCCCCCAGTGTACACCCTACCACCCATCTAAGGCACTTCATCTCCATCACCTCTAGCTTCTTCAACTGTTCTACCTTTACTGCTCAGATTTCTGTACCATACAGTAGTACTGGTCACACCACTATTTTGTACACCTTACTTTTCAGCTTCTTTGGCATTCTTCTCTAATAAACTACACCTGACACTCTGTGCCAGCTGGCTGTAACCCCTCTGATTCTAGCTTTGACCTCCTCATTCAGACTTCCCTTCTCCTCAATCACCCCTCCCAGATACTTGAAGCTGTTAACCTGTACCACTATTTTTCCTTCTATCTCAGTTCTCAGCTTCTTCTGAAATCCACCATTTGCTATTACAGCTATCTTATCTGTACTCAGTTTCATCCCACGTGCCTTCAGTTTTGCATTCCATTCCATTTCTAAAGTTCTTGCTCAGAGTCTGCATACAGCAACTTTGTTGATCTGTCCCCTCCCTTGTTTCTTAAAGTAGTCCATCACCAATATGAACAGCAGTGGGCTCAGATCTGAACCCTTGTGTACACCTACTCTAACTGGGAGCTCCTCTGTGAGACAGAACACTATTTGCACTTGAATCAGTGGGTCCTTGTACATAGCTTGCACTAGTTCTACCAATGTTTCTGTGACTTCGAACCAAAGAATGGCTGCAGAAATCAGCTTTCTTGGGACCTTGTCACATGCTTTCTCCAAGTCTAGGAATATCCAGTTGGACTCTTTCCTCACCTCTAGCTTCTTCTCAGATACCTGTCTCACTGCAAACATTGGGTCAGTTGTTCTGTATCCTGATGTGATTCTGAACTGCTCATTTCCCATCTTACTTAGTGCTACTTTGCGCATTCATTTGTCACCTTGTCCAGAACTTTCATGCAGTGTGATGGCAGTTTGATACATCTATACTACTCACAGTTGTGAATATCCCCTTTGTTCTTGCACTGGCATGCTTATTCTCCAGTCATCTGAGATATGCTTTTCTCTCCACACTGCTATGAGTACTCTCAGGAGCAATTTCTTCCCTAGCTCACCCAATATCTTTATCATATCTGCTGTGAACTTATTTTAGCCTGCTGCTTTCCTTGGCTTCATTTTCCTTAGTGCTGTTCATTCTTCTTCTTCTGTGGTCTGTTCTTACTTCTTCTTTGATGGACTGTTCATCTTCTTTCATCAAATGCTGTGTCTGGGGCAGTACAGCTTCTGTTGGGTTTTCTTCATTCAGAAGCTTCTGGAAGTACTCTTTACATCTGCTTTTGATGTCCTGCAGACTGGTGAGCAGGCTGTTGCTGGCATCCCTTATCAATGCTGTCTGACTACAGCAGGCAGTCGATTATCCGATCTAATTGGGACATAGGGTAGTTCAGATAATCAGGCTGTTCAGATAATCAAACATACACTGAACTGGATAAAAAAACTTCTAAATTCTTGTTTTTTCTGCATTCAATACACTTTTCAACCATTCATCAAGTCCAGTGGACATTAAAGAATATTTCTCGCACACAGTAGGCTACAAGTTCAAAAAACACATACAAGCTAATACGTATAAGATTTACATTATTCAGACTTTATGATTTTTCCTACCCAAAAACTTTAGAAGGCTGGGTTGGTGTTTCATATAGTCGATGTTCGGATAATTGACTCTCTACTGTATCTTCTTTAGCTCTCTCTCTCTGTCTTTCAACCTGATATAGTTTCTTTTGTGCCATCTACTAGCTTACTTTTCAGAAGCTGGCGGAGTGCCTTTGATCTCTTGTTCTTTGCTATGGCAACTCGTTTCTTAGTTTCTTTGTAAGCCAGCCAGTATTCCTTCCTAGCCTTATCTGTCTTTTTTATCTCCCACTTTTTCTGCATGCCTTCTTTCTTTTGATGACTTCCTGAACTTATGAATTCCACAACCATCTTTACTTATGTACTTTATTTCAATGACTGGCTTGGCTGCATATCTGTTCTGTAGTCCTCACACATGCTGTTTGAGGTGCTGTCATTTTTCTTCAATTCCAACTATTTCCTCTTCTTCTTGATGTGCTAGAGCCCTGAGTAATTCTCTGAACTGTTGTGCTTTCTCTCCAGTCAATTTCCAGATCTTCAGCCTATTACCTTAGAGCCCTCTATGACCACTGCGTGTTGCTGTTTGTGGCAACCAGTGGTTAATGCTGTTGGCTGATTGTTTCACTGTAGATGACTTTGCAATCACTGATTCTACCACAGTGTCCTTTCCTTACTAGGAGGAGGTCTACCTGAGTTGCACGTTGGCCACTCTTGTATGGGATTTTGTGACTATCTCTCCTTCTGAACCATGTGTTGGCTACTGTCAAGCCATTTGCCAGGCAGAAACCTAGAATGGCTTCTCCTTCTTTATTCCCATTGCCCCACCAGTGTTGACACTGGCTGTCTTTACATCCTGTTTTGTCTGCTCTGACATATGCATTCAGGTCACCCATTACCAACATCAATTCCTGTTGTCCTGTTTTATCTAGTAGGTCATGCAACTGTTGTCTGAATGAACTGTTTTCCTCACAATGCTGCTGTGGGGCATGGGCTGAGATTATGAATGGTGACCCTATAACTAGACTTGAGTCTGATTGCCATGAGTCTGTCTTTAATTCTGATGACATCAGAGTCCATTAGTAAAATTCTGATGCCATTTGTCCCAGATCAATGCAGAAAAGAGGTTCTGAACCAATCCACCTCCCTTGTTAAATATATAAATCCATTTATTAATGTATAGAATAGGTTTTCACCATCCTCCATTTCTATTATCTCTGAAGCTATTAATATGGCAGCTAAATGTCTGTTCAGTCTTTTATTGCAAAAATAGTATGTCCTTAAATAAAGAATGGATACCAAGATGACTCCTTTCAATAAAGATGACCAGATTCTATCCTTCAGCTCTCTAACTCAGTTAACAAATACCAAAATAAATAAACAGATAAATAAATATGCAAATAAATACAGAGTCTGATACATGTTTAACTCTAACCATACTTAGCTCTTTCCCAAGCTATTAGAATTGTAATTTACCACCAATTTATCAAATATCTGCAAAAATATAGGTTACTGATAAAAACACAAAATGGTTTTAGGGATATCATGGTAGAGTGCCTTCTGTGTGGAGTCTGCATGTCCTCCCCGCAGTTGGGTAGCGTTTGAAAGACATGCGTACATAAATGGGCATGCCTTCGTTGAAGGTTGGGCGTCGAGCTGGCACCTTGGCCTGTAAAAATCTACTTCCAATCATTAGTAGACCGGAGTTCCGCTGTGGCGACCCCTTACTGGGAAAAAGCCGAAAAGACAAAACAACATGGTGCGTACACTGTCCTCATTAAGCTCCATGACTGTGCTTTCATATTCTCTACTGAGTGGAAACAAAGTTGTCTTTTTTGGAAAACTTTTTAAAATTATTTCAGTGCACTTAATATAACAGATCAAGAATTCAAGACTGATAAGTTTCACAGCAAGAAATCCTCTGGTTTGATTGTATCCATGCATAATTTCACTCACTCTGCACACGTTCTTAACCCTGACTTTTTTCACTAATCTGCTTCTTACTTGAACATTTTAATGCCACTCACAACTTTATCTCCTATCAATAACAATCTCTGGCTCTGGTCTTTAGTTCAGTCACATATGTGTCTATAACTTCCTGAATTCCTTCTTCACTGGCTTACAGTATGCCTTAGATTTCTTTCTTATAACAGCTAAATTGTCTACTAGATTATCATTGAGGTTAAATGTAGTAAATACCATGATGGTTATCCCCCTGTGACAAAAAGGAATGCAGTATGTTGAAGTTTTACAGGCTTGTGTTCAGAACAGTCCACTCTCACTGAGCTACAGCTCAAAGCTTCCACTTTTTGAACATGTTACCATGCAGTTTGGCAGACATTGACGGTTACATTAATGTGAAATGCCAGACCACATGGCACATGAGGATAGTTTACATCTAACATGGGTACAGACATGGCTAGTACGATTATTAAGGTGCTTACCTCCCAAGCAAAAGATACAGCATTCAGTGCTGACCTTCAGCTAAAGTTAGTGTGCTCCTCCCAAAAGAACACCGGGTTTGGGAGGAGCACACTAACTTTAGCTGAAGGTCAGCACTGAATGCTGTATCTTTTGCTTGGGAGGTAATCACCTTAATAATCGTACTAGCCGTGTCTGTACCCATGTTAGATCTAAACTATCCTCATGTGCCATGTGGTCTGGCATTTCACATTAATGTAACCGTCAATGTCTGTCAAACTGCATGGTAACATGTTCAAAAAGTGGAAGCTTTGAGCTGTAGCTCAGTGAGAGTGGACTGTTAGTGCCAGCCTTAGCTGAAATGGTGCCCTAGGCGAAGTAGTGCTGTGGCGCCCCTTAAGCCCCACCCACACCATTCTCAAGTAATGCCCCTACTTGAGCCACGCCCATATGTAGGTCACTCCCACAAAAGCCACTCCAGTCATTTCTTTCAATTTTTTAAATGCATGAAAATCAGTCACTGCTTTGTCATAGTGTAACAAAGGGGGCATGCTTTACACACCAGCCACAGTACACCAGCACATCACTGACCAACATGTACAACAGACACTGGGCACTTACTGACCTTAATCAAATATATAGCATAAATGTAGTTTACAATACATGAGTCTGACAGCAATCTGTTCTGTCAGACAGAATAAGAGACAGCAAGTTTTAGAGTTTGGACATGTATGTTCACCTTTTACATATGCCAATAGCTGTCCATCACCTCTACCAAAAGGCAGTCTGTGGAAATTGCTTTCCTAAGAATAACAGACAAAACCCCTCCATAGTTGTGCTACTAACAATGCAAATGGATTTGGCATAAGCAGAACTAAACTTCTCTTCCCCTGAAGCTCTCAGCTCCTTGTAAAATCCTTACTCAACTCTTTGAATCCTAAGTGGTATGGATAGAGAATTCAGGCTCATGTTTCTTGTACCCAAGGTACAGAGTTTGAGCCTGAGTAACACTAACCACCAGGTATACCTAACTGGGGCATACACACACACTGTTAAATATTTACTCTGCCTACTGAATAACAAGTTAACAATCTGCACTACCCAAACAAAGTTGTTCACATGTGCTCTTGGATGCCTACGCAATCTAATCTGCTTTTCTCTTCCACCTTAAATCATCAGGACTGCTCACTTCTGGAATGTCATACATCTTACAGCCTACATTCATTCAACACCATTTTCTGAAAAAAAAAAGTTAAAAATCTAATGCAAGCAAATATACATATTTTAAATCTTGTAACCTCAAAATGATATTTGTATTTACAGTTTCACCAAGTGTCATTTCTTGAAAACTGCACACTCTAAATCTTCTTCTTTCAGCTTTTCCCAGTTAGGGGACACCACAGCGGATCATCTGTCTGCTCATGACTGGCAGTGGAATTTTATGGTGTCGAGTTGCCAGCCCAGCAACCAACCTTCCACAGAAGGCACACACATGCACACGCTCACACCTAGGGCCAATTTAGAGTGTCCAGTCCATCTACTGCATGTCTTTGGGATGTGGGAGGAAACCGGAGCACCTGGAGGAAACCCATGCGACCACAGGGAGGACATGCAGACTCCGCACAGAAGGCACCCCAGCCGAGAATCGAACCAGAGAACCTCTTGTTGTGAGGTGGCAACGCTAACCGCTGCACCACCGCGGCCGCCCTAAAACTGCACACTCTAAATACTTATCATAATACATGTTTTGGCCAGACATGAACTTATTACTTTTCTCTGACTGCTTGTTTATCGGGATATTTACAAAAATATGAAAAATATGCTTAATTAACCATATAAGTAATACTAAATAAAATATCTCTAAAGATCCACAATTTACAGTGCAAATATAAACGACAGATTTCATCAGCGCAATTTACTTACTGTCTCACTTGATGCCATGTGATGATTTGTAAGTTACTTGCTTTTGGAAATATTGATTACAGGTACGAATATTGTGTATATTCATAATTATTGACAAGCAAATAGCAAAATATCCAGTATATTGTACTGTAAGTGAACATTGACAATACATTTTTCTCCCTTCCACAACTGGGTTTCATACCATGGCCTTAATAAATTGTAACTCTCCCAGACCAATTTTTAAAATAGGAATGTAAATGCAAACTGTGAACAAGTGACAAAATTAACATTTCTACTGTAGACTATTCAAGATGTAACAATAGTAATATATTTTTTGTATACCCTTCTGTTTCTTTTGCTGCCTAACATTAATTGGCAAGTTAACTGTTAAGGAAGCCTGAAAAGTGTTTGGATGCTGTTAGGGCTATGGGTGTTAATTGGAAGTAAAAAAAAAAAAAAAAAAATTGTCAGTTCTAAACTGCCCTTTTGGGGGGAGAGAGAGAGAGAGACAAACAGACAGAGAGAGCGAGACAGACAGAGAGAGAGCGACAGACAGACAGAGAGAAAGAAAGACAGAGAGAGACAGACAGAGAAAGAGACAGACAGAGAGAAAAAACAAAAATATGCAATCTCTTTGACTACAACCTGCAAGAAAATCACCACAAAAGCACCTTGCAGAACAAAAGCAGCACGTGCAGCATATAAAAACAAACTTTAGAGCCCAGCATTAATAACTAATCAAGATTACCAGTTTTTTTTAGAAAAAAATAAAAAAGATAACCAGCTTTTGATTCAGCTGCAATAGGCACGATCGTGACAGAACCGGAAGTGTCAAATCGGCAATTTATTCATAAGCTCAAACAGTAGTGCTGATATATTAGCTAGTTGCAGCTGTATTTAATGTAATTAGACAACCCACCAATACAAATGCAATCTTCAGACAAGAAATAAACTTCCAAACTCTCGGTGTCATACCTCTTCCTGCCACATGCATTCAGTACCTCTACCCCTCTACACTTACAAGATTACTGAATACTTTTTGTCTGTTGCCAGTCTTCATCTTTCTATCATAATAAAGATCATTCACTTTTCTTTACTAACAGTCCCTGCCTTTCCAGGCAGCAAATAGTAATTAAAAAAAAAAAAAAAAACAGAACACCTGGATGGGGCTTATTACTTTTTTCCATGCTCCCTCCCCCTCGTTCAATGATTTTGGCGCCCTTGCTCAACAGGCATTAATTTCTACACTGGATTGAAAAACAGTACTTTACCAGATACCGGACAGTTGAGAGAGTTGTGCGTGTCTTGCTAGTCTGCAACCACCAGTCACACTCAGAAGATTACATCCATGGTAGGCGCAGCGCACTTAAATGTGATTTAAAAAAAAAAAGAAAGCTGTTTGAGGAAAGGAAAAGATGAATAAAAGCCACTAGCATGTGGCTCGTGAGTGGTACACAAGCACTTGAAACCCCCCCCCCCCCAAAAAAAAAAACAATGCTCTTGTGATTACATTGCGAAAATCAGTGAAACTGATACTAGTTCACTTTCTTCATTATTATACTGACATTATTGAAATAATCAACCGGTCCGGTAGCATTTTTTTTTAAACTTACTTACACTCCATACATGATTCAGGAATTTCAGGTTCAGGTAGAAATCTCCGCGCAGCAACACAAGATGAGCCAGATCAGTCAATAGAGGTTGGAAGTAACTTAAGATTAGACTGACCATCCCCATGTACTCCCTATTAATGTTGGCTGTTTACTCTCTCGTTCTCACACTCTCTCTTGCAACTAAAGCGGGACCAATCAGCAGCAGCCATTGGTTTGTAGCTAATCATGCGTCCTAAAGCCAGCCAAATTCTACCCCCCACTCCAGATAAACTGTACTGAAATGCGTACAGTCAGTATGCCTCCCGACGTCCCTGTGCTGTACTAGTGGGAGGACGCTCACCAACCTCCTTTGATCTGTGGTTCCGGTGCCCTCAAGCAGGCGCCAAGAAGAAAGAAAGAATGTACTAAATTAATTAAAATAAAAAAAATAATAAAGTAAAAAATTGCACCCTTTACAAGGCCGGCCTTTATGGCGCCCTAGGCGGTCGCCTAGTTTGCCTATGCCTAAGGCCGGCCGTATCCCTATGCAAAAAAAAAAAAAAAGGTGGAATTTTGGGGATTAAAACAAGCACTAGGTGGTGCTTATCAAGTGCATAGTTACATAAATCAACAGTAACCTTTAGACAGGAGAACACAGATCACAGACTGTGTGTTGTGTCATGGCAGGCCACTCAGTGTTATCACACACATACATACACACACACACACATATATATATATATATATATATATATATATATATATATATATATATATATATATATATATATATATATATATATATACATGCTAATTATCTACTAGCTCCAAGATTGCACAAACATAGGATAAAGGCATATATCCAAACCTTAGGAATTGTGCAGTCTCACACACCTGTCAATCAGCTTCTTGGTTGACCTAACACACAGTCAACCATTTAAATAACTCCCATACATACTGGTGGTCATATTGCTGTCTTCATCTTGAACAGTAAGTTGTGCTACTCTGATCTTCTGGTGTGCAGTTTCTCCTTTGTTTTTATTACATATTTTTATTTTATTTTCTGTGAAGAACCAAACTTACCTTTACTACTTTACTTCCATTCTTTGAATTTTTTTGCTTTTAGTGTAGTTCTTAAGTGGAATATACTGCAGTTACGATAAAATGCATTAAAAAATTTCCATCGTGTTGCAATTTGTTATCCTAGCTGATATAGTAATTAATAAATGTAAAAGCAAACCCCCACATACAGAAGAAAGGCACTTGCACATAATACTCCACAAAGACAAATAATTCACAGCATGTCACAGTATATGGTGGGATGTTAGAACACTTACTTAGCCCATCCTAAATAACATCACCCTATCTGTAAACTAAACTTAAAGAACTGGTAGAGTAGTGCTGTCATGCTTGGGGAAAGACTTATTCTTCTGGCTTATTACATTTTGTCTGTCTGCTCCATATCCAGTTATATCTTACATACTGCAGTACATTTCTGCCATGGTATAACAAAATCTATTCTAGAAGTAAACATTTTTTGTAATCTTGGTGCACTACATACTACTATATTTCTTCTTTGCTCTTTGTTTATTTATTTATTTTATTTTACATTTGTTAACAGGGATGGTCTGACTGGATGAGGTTCATTAACAGCAGAGGCCTGGGGAGAAAAGCTCATAATGTAAAAACATTGTTATACTAGTAGTATTTTGTGAAAAAAGAAACAGTAAAAAAAAAAAAAAAAAGCAGTACATTTCTGCCATGGTATAACAAAGTCTATTCTTCTAGAAGTAAACATTTTTTGTAATCTTGGTGCACTACAAACATACTATTATATTTTGTTTTTGCTCTTTGTTGATAACAAAATCTTCTATTCTTGCTGCTCCTTAAGTTTTGACTTACCCTGCTCTGGAGAGGTTGATCCAGCTGTACAGGGGCATTAAAGCTGCCCTTTGCTTCTGTTGTTGCACAAATTCTGGAAGAAGATAATCCAGTGACAGGGCATCATTTTGGATCCGTTCCCGAGCAAAGGATGCAGCCAGCTTTGTTCTGTGCCTATAGGTACCAAGCACAAAAGCCAGACTTCAATGTAATACTTTATATTAATAACAAGATCTCAGTGATTATATAGTAAAGACAGGGATTCAAAGGTTAAAACATGGCAGTAGTAGCATCTGTTTCTCCAAACTCCATCAACCTGATCCTACACTCCTAGCACAGAGATAAGTGATTCGTTCATTTATGGTATCTATTTTATTTTGCAGGCCATGGGGGAGAAGAGTCAAAAGTCCATCATATATAACAGCTAAACATTTTTTATACGCATCTTATGTCCAGAGATCATGCAGGTTTAGGTTATGGAATACAATGTGCATCATGTCAGCCATTACAAGCAGTGAGTATGTGTACATGTACATCTGTACAAGCAAGCACAGATGCAATCACACACCATGCTGCAGTGGGATTCTTTAACTACAGAGGCATGATCAACAAAAAATAGTTGGTATAATGATTAAAGTCTTCACCTCTCATGCACAAGGTACAAGGTTCAATCCTGACCTCCAGTCGATGCCTATATGGTGTTTGCATGTTCTCCCTTTGTCCTTGTGGGGTCCTTCCTATCTCCTAAAAACATGCTGAATGTTTCCATCTCAAACTCAGCCAAGAATGGAGTTGTGTGTAGCAGCACTCACTCTAGATAGTACCCTGTGGAGGAAAAGTTGCACAGACCAACTTCTTTGGGCATCTACTGTGGTGAGCAGTATCCTCAAGATAGGAGAAAATGGATCACTGACTACATGCCGTGATAGGGCTAGCCACTTGGTGTAAAACATGGCTCTAGATGATTTGATCTTCTTGACTGATGTCTCCAAATAGGTATGGGCATTTGCCAGTGATAAGTGGGTTGAGGACACTCCGCTGGCTCTGTGGTGCAATGGAAAACATATTGGACTTCTAATAAAATGGTTAAAGGCATTCAAAGGTTGTGGGTTCAAGTCCCACTAGAGTCGGCTTTTTTGCTCTGCTAGACAGGGGTCCAGGGAAGTAAATATTGTGGGAAGCAATAGCCAGGGAATTGTTATGGCTAGGCATGTATAGGCCCTAGGGCCAATAGCCTAGTACCAACCTATGAACCTGTCTTACTTCAACCTATGTCATCAGGGACCCATGCTAACAGTGGGAAGGGTGTATGTCCCCCTATTGGTCAGTGTGTGCCAGTAGCCTTGGGTCAATAAGCCACTGTCCATTTGCCCAGCCTAGGATACCTGGGATAGCTGTGTTGCGCGAGAGCCGAATGTAAAACCAATCAACCTGCCAAACATGAACTAAAAATTGCTACACTCAGTGTAGGTTCACTGACAGAACACAGCTTGGAAGTAGAGGACATGATGGTAGGGAGGAGGTTAGACATCCTATGTATCCAGGAGACAAGATGGAATGACAGTGCAGCAGAGCCACTTGGCTTGGGATCCAGAGTCTACTACAGACAAGAGGACAGAATAGAAATGGTGTGAGAATTGTGGTGAGAGAGAAGCTTCAGAAGGCAGTGAGGAATGTCCTCAGAATTAGTGTCAGACTCATGAAAATCAGACTCCAGTGTTATGATAGAGCAGTATTCATACTTTCAGCCTATACCCCACAGCAGGGTTGTGATAGTGAAGTACATCTAGACAGCAGTTACGGGATCTACTAGAGAAAGCATGACAGATAATGAGTGACCTGAATGCACATGTCAGGACAGACAGAACAAGATATGAGTACTGCCTGGATCTACAGGGGTGGGGCAACAGAAATAAAAAAGGACATGTCATTCTAGACTTCTGTCTGAAAAATGGCTTCATGGCCACTAACACATGGTTCAGCAAGAGAGAGAGTCACAAGATTACATATGAGAGTGGCCCACATGCAACTCAGGCAGACTTCCTCCTAGTAAGAGAAGGGCGGGGGGTAGAATCAGTGATTGCAGTCTTCTCCATGTAACAGTCAGCCTAAAGAAGAAGAATGGCAGTGCCTCAAAAATTACAGGTGTGTACACTTACCATAAATGTAGATGTTCGAGTGTATTCACTGTTGCAGTCATCACATTTGGGTTATCTGCTTACCAGAGTCTTCGGATTTCTGCATCGGATGCTGTCGCTTCTTCCATGACGTCAGGTCGTCAGGAGTATAAAACATACAGCCGACACCATTACATCAGTTTTTCTTGACCCAGATGTCAGATGACCCCACAAGATGAAGCAATTATATGGTATGGAACACCCCCAGAAAAAAGCAAATACACATGATATAATATAAGCCAAACCAGAAGGAAAGGTAGGGCCAAGAGAAGTCAGGGGGCTGGAGGGAGGGTAACCAGGACTGCAACAGTGAATACACTCAAACATCTACATTTATGGTAAGTGTATACAACTGTACTATGTTCTTTGTGTTTCACTGTTGCAGTCATCACATTTGGGTTGATTCCTAAAGCTAAGGAAGGGTGGAGGCAGTTAAAGAGCATTGGGGCTAGCAATCAGGCCATGTAAGACTGCTGTGGCAAATCCAGCTCTGGATTTAGAAAAGATAGGCAGGTGGTAATGCTTGGTGAAAGTATGTACAGAGCTCCAGGTAGCAGCTTCCAGGATGTCCCTGGTAGGGACTCCTCTAAGAAATACTGTAGAGGTAGAGGCAGCCCTGGTGGAATGTGATCTTATCCCCTGTGGGGTAGGTTTTCCATGGTGCTTGTAGCAGAAATGGATGCAATGGGCTATCCATTTGGAGATGGTTTGCTTTGAAATGGCCTTCCCCTCTGCCCCTGCAGCAAAACTAATGAGCAGCTGGACAGATTTTCTGAGAGGCTTAGTTCTGTCCAGATAGAATCTAAGCTGTCTGTGCAAATTCAGAGAATGCAGTATCCTTTCCCCCTTATTTTGAGGATTAGGGAAAAAAGTAGGCAAATGAATGGACTGGTTTAGAGCTGCACTAGACACCACCTTGGATATAAAGGATGGATTAGTCCTGAGGGAAACCCTGTCGCATGGAAGATAATGAAGGGTTCCACTGCCATGAGGTCCTGCAGTTCAGACACTCTTCCTGCTGAAGTGATAGCTAGAAGTAAGGCTGTTTTCCAGGAAAGGAATTTCAGCTCTGCTGTAGCAGCTGGTTCAAAAGGGAGGAAGAGTGAGTTTTTCCAGTACAAAGTTAAGGTCCCAGACTGGAGTGGGAGGTCTCCTGGAGGGCCTTACATTTTTGGCCCCTCTAAGGAATTGTTTTAACAGGGGATGAGAGAAGAGGGGTGGCTCAGTATTATAATGTGCTGAAATGGCAGAGGCATGAATCTTAATTGAAGAGAAAGACAGGCCCTTGTGGAGCATTTCTGTTAAATAATCTAGAATATGGGGTAAGCTGGGCACCGTTGTGCCTCTCCCTTCAGCCTGGCTCCAGGACCAGTATCTTCCACTTTTCTGAGTAGGATTTTCTATTACTAGGCCTCCTTGCCTCAAGGAGGACATCCAGTACCTGCTTACTGTGGGTTGATAGGGGTGAGCTCAGTGAATTAGCCAGGCTGCAAGGTTCAGGGTTTGAAGCTGGGGGTGCAGAATCTGGCCTGCCTGCTGGGACAGCAGGGAGGGCGTCTGAGGCAGGTGCCATGGTTGTAGCACTGTTAGATTGCACAAAAGGGGATACCAGTGCTGGTGCGGCCAGTCTGGAGCAATCAGTACTGTCCTTGGCTTGTCCTGTTTGATCTTTAGTAGAACCTTTGAGAGGAGAGGCAGAGGGGGAAAGGCATAAATTGAGAGGCTTTCCCAAGTAAAGGACAGGGCATCCACTCTCCAAGCTTGACTGTGGGGAGTTCTGGTGCAGAATTTGTTCAACTGGTAGTTCTGAGGGGATGCAAACAGGTCTATCTCTGGTGTCCCCCATTTGTTCCTCAAGAGCTTGAATATTTTGGGTTCCAGTTTCCATTTGTGTGGGTCTATGAGATTTCTGCTTAAGTCGTCTACCAGTGAATTTAGTTTGCCTGGCAGGAATTGAGCTTGCAGGTTCATTTGGTAGTTCAAGGCTGTGTTCCACAGAGCCACGGCTAGTCTGCAGAGTGGGTAGAAATGGGATCCCCCCTGCTTGATTATGTACCACAACACTGTGGTGTTGTCTGTCTTTACCAATAGTTGTTCTGGAAGAATAAGGTCTTTGAAGGCTGTCAGAGCATTCTGTACAGCTAACATTTCTTTTTGATTGATATGCAGGTGCATCTGTTTTGGGTTTCATTTGCCCTGAATGCACTGCCCTGCCATATGGGCGCCCCATGCATAGTCTGATGTGTCTGTTGTAAGGGTTTGGCTGGCAGAGGGTAGAGTGAATGGGAGTCCCTTGTGGTAGCAGGCCTCTGCCCACCAAAGGAACTTTACCCTTAGACAAGGAATGATAGGAATCATTGTTTCTAGGTCCTGAGAATGTTGATGCCATAGACTTTTTAGATACCATTGAAGTTTCCTCATATGCAGTCTTGCATATGGAATTAACAGAATGCAAGAGGCCATGAACCCCAAGACTTGCAAGATTTTCCTTGCAGAGAGCTGGGTTTTTGTGGCCAGTAGGTTGAAGTAGGTTGTCAAATAAACTTGTTTCTCTGGAGTGAGGAATGCCATTTGGGAAGTTGTATTCAAGCTTGCTCCCAGGAATACAATCTGTTGGCAGGGTACTAGGTGTGATTTCTTCTCGTTGATGGTGTACCCCGGTGAGGTTAGAAGTCTCTTTACAAATGCCAGGTGTTGTAATAGCAAGTCCTGACTTTCTGCCTGAATCAGGCAATCGTCCAAGTAAGGGGAAATATGAATTTTTCTCTGCCTGCAAAATGCAATGGCTGGAGCTAGGCACTTTGTAAAGATACTGGGTGCAGTAGATAAGCCAAAGGGAAGTGCAGAGAACTGATAATGCATAGAGCCCGCCCTGAAATGTAGGTATTGTCTGCAGGATTCCCTTATTGGGATGTGCAGGTAAGCTTCTTTTAAGTCTAGGGTTGCCAGCCAGGCATCCTTGGCTAGCATAGGAAGAAGCTGTTGAAGAGTTAACATTTTGAATTTTGGAACCACCAGAAAGGTCTTGAGAATAGACAGGTCCAGGATAGGGTGCCAGGAGTTTTTTTTCTTGAACCAGGAACAGTCTTGAATAAAAACCTTGCCCCTTTTGTTCTGCTGGGACAGGTTGAATAGCCCTGATAGTGAGGCAAGAGAGAACTTGTTTTTGGGCCTCCGCCCACTGATTTGGGGGGAGGTCTGGCCATCCACTTGGGGTTGGTAAAGAGCGGAAGTGGAATCTGTGTCCTAGGGAAACTATGTTTAAAACCCATTTGTCCTGATTAATGAGTTCCCAGTTTTTTGCATGGAGGGCGAGCTTTCCTCCTAAGGGAGCAAGTAGTTGAGCAGGGCTTGGAAGAGTTAAGGATAAGTCATTGTGCCATTTTTCCATAGTGGGTGGCTTACTACTTCCTGCTTTGGAAGTGGGAGCCCCCCACTGCTTAGATCTGTGCATAGCCTGAGACTGAAGGCTTGGTGGTCTGCTGCTCCTGGGTTTGGACTGAGAAGGCCTGAAGGGACTGGAAAAGACCAGTTCTTTTAAGACCAATGCCTACTGAATCTAGGAGGCTATACTTCTAAGAAATCTTTAACAGTTTGCATAGATTTAGATTTTTCCTCCATCCTTTTGAGGACTTCTTCTGCTTTGTTGCCAAAAAGGTGGTCTTGGTTTAAGGGTGCATCCAGTAATTTAGCTTTAACATGATCAGGCAAGTTTTGTTCCTTAAACCAAGCATGCCTTCTAAGTACAGACCCAGTGACAGCAGCCCTGCAAGATGCTTCCAAAGCATCAAAACCACATTGCAAAGTATGTTTACCAACTTGTTCAGCAGAATGCATTAACTCTTGCAAATCTTTGTGTTCAGCACAGTCAGGAATCAACATCATTTTCTGTTTTAGCAATCCCATAATATGCTGTTGATACTTTAAAATATGAAACTGGCAATTTAAAGCCCTAATGGCCAAAGTAACTGAAGTGTATACCTTCTTCCCCCATCTGTCTAAAGCTCTAGAGTCCCTATCAGAAGGTGTAGGGTTTTTGACAGTAGTAGCCTTAATGCCTTTTGGTCATTGGGAAATGGTTTCTGGATCCACAGTGGGATTCTTGAAGAGGAATTTGTGAGAGTCAGGTACTCTGAAGTACCTGTCAGGTTTCCTGGGAGCTGGAGGCAAGGTGTCTGGGGTAAGGCTGGATTCCAAGAAAACATCATATACAATCTCCAGAACAGGAGGGATAGCTGGAGGCCTGTGTTGAGGCAGGAGTAAAAATTCCCTAAGTCTCTTTTTGGACTCAGAATTGTCCTGACTTTCCCAGTGGAAATGCTCCCTAAGTGTATGCAAAGTTTCATCCAAAGAAAAATCTTCTGGAGGGGAAAGCAGAGGGAATGGAATCCTCTGCATCAGAATCTTCATAAGTAGATAAGGGTAAATCCTGGTAGTCAGAAGGAACAGAGATATCAGATTCTTGTTCAGAAGAATCAGAAAGAAAATCAGTTCTAGGTCTCTTGGAGGGGAAATGCTGGCTTCCCCTAATTAAGGTAATAAGGTCTTCAGCCATTTTAATCATTTGTTTTTGAGGCATATGGGCCTGAGTATGCGGTTTGGTCATCGGTTTTCTAGGCGTAGTGTGAGCTTTAGGTCTGAAGAACCACAGGACATCAAAGCAGATGGAAGGAGCACTTCCAGCAGCTTCTCAATGAAGAAAACCCAACAGAAGCTGTACTGCCCCAGACAGCCTATGATGAAAGAAGAGGAGGAGTCTTACCACAGAAGAAAAAAGAGCAGCCTACAGAAGAAGTAAGAACAGCACTAAGGAAAATGAAGTCAAGGAAAGCAGCAGGCTCAGATGAGGTCCCAGCAGACATGATAAAGATATTGGGTAAGCTAGGGAAGAAATGGCTCCTGAGGGTACTCATAGCAGCGTGGAGAGAAAAATATATCCCAGATGACTGAAGAATAAGCATACTAGTGCAAGAACAAAGGGTCAATTTACAACTGTGGGCAGTATAGATGTATCAAACTGCTATCACACTGCATAAAAGCTCTGGAGAGGATGACTAACAAATGAATGCACAGAGCAATAGAAAGATAGGATATGAGCAGTTCAGATTCAGATCAGGATGCAGCACAAAAGACCCAATGTCTGCAGTAAAACAGATAGTTGAGAAGACGCTAAAGATGAGGAAAGAGTCCAACTGGGCATTCCTAGCATTGGAGAAAGTATATAACAACATCCTAAGAAAGATGATTTGAGCAGTCCTGCGGTGGTTCAAAGTCCCAGAAACTTTGGTTGAATTAGTGCAGTCTATGTACAAGAAGACAATAACTCAAGTACGAGCATTGTTAGGTCTCATAAAAGGGTTCCCAGTAGGAGTGGGGGTACATCAGAGTTTATCTCTGAGTCCACTGCTGTTCATACTGTGATGGACTACATTAGCAAACAGGTTGGAGGGGACAGATCAACAATGTCGCTGTATGCAGATAACATGGCATTACAGTCAGACTTTGAGCAAGAACTTAAGCAAAGGGTAGGGGAATGGAATGCAAAGCGGAAGGCGCATGGGATGAAACTGAGTACAGACAAAACAGTTGTAATGGCAGCAAATGGGGAAATCAGAAAAAGATGAGAACTGAGATAGAAGGAAAGATAGAGGAACAGGTTAACTTCAAGTAACTTGGAGTGATGATTGAGGAGAAGGGAAGTCTGAATGAGGAGGTCAAGGCTAGAATCAGAGGGGCTCCAGCCAAATGACACAGAATGGCAGGGGTTGTGTATGACAGAAGAATGCTAAAGAAACTGAAAAGCAAAGTGTACAAAATAGTGGTGCAACCAGTACTACAGAATGGTACAGAAACTTGGGCAGTAAAGGTAGAGCAGTTGAGGAAGCTAGAGGTGATGGATATGAAGTGCCTGAGACAGGTGGTTGGATGCACTCTTGGAAAGTATGGGCAAGCTTCAGAATATTTAGCACTATTGTGTTGGCTTAATGACCAGTGTAATAGGACTGCAATATGAGACTCTCACAAAATGTATCCTCAGTTCACTACTATTTTAGGAAGGGGTTATTTATTTTTGTTTAGTTTCTAGGATGAACATGGAGCTGCAAAGTGGAATCATAATTTTCATAAGCACAGTCTTAAAATATGTAATGAATAACCTTTTCATGTGGAGTTTTGACATACCAGCTTAAAAAGTATTTCATTTGAAGTATGGATCTTTAATTTCTGGAATAGGTTACCGAATCTTGTAAGAAATGCCTCATGTTTAGCAGAATTTAAAAAAAAAAATGTAGAGTATTTTTTTTGAAATGTTAAATTTAAAAAGATAATGATAGATTCCGCAGGCAGGCTGAGTTCAGGAATAGACTCCTGTTCCCAGTAGAGTTAGCCAGGTGGGCATAGGATGAAGTAGCCAATGGGCCTGCCATGGGGTTAGGGGTAAACCCAATGCCTGTGTGACCTCTTTTGGAGACCAAGAGTCATGGTGGACATACCAAGTTAACTTAAGAAGGTGGTGCCAGTGTCCTGATGTCATTGCATTAGCTCTCTCCACAGCTAGGGATATTGATCAACTGTGAAAATAATGAGAACTCCCAGGCTCCATGCCCATCACTCACCGTCAGATCACTTGATCCCTGGGCCTAAGAATGAGTACCACTGAGCCTGACTTCCCAATGAGGTAGGGGCCCAACCAGTAAAGGATCACATCTGGGGTATGTGTCATTGAGGGATCTGGGAAGAGACGGGCACAGAAACCAGGAAGAACTGCCTGAGGCTGTGCAGGGATGTTAGGGGGTAGGGAAAGCTTAGAAAAAGATTTTGAGAGAAAAGCCATGGAATACCAAGCAGGACTGTGCTGGCTTTTGTTAGGATAATAGAAATGGGGAAAAAAGAAGAGCTCCTGATCTTTTCAATTTTCACTCTGCTACATTATACTTGGGGCTTAAAATTTGAAAACAGTTAAAAACTGTCTTCCTGAGTGCAACAAGCAGCAGCAGCAGTGTTGAGCTTAGCTTTGACTTTTCCTCAGTACTATAATAACTGATAGATCCATTATAGATATACTTGCACTATCACAACCACGGTATAGTACAGTGCAGAAAATGTTTGGTGATTGGATTAACAAAATAAAAATAGCAATTAAATAGAAAACTAAAGTAAACACATAGATGGTTCCTTATACTCACATGTAAAGCAATCGGATCACTTCATCCACTCCATTTTTTCCCCGTGTTTCTTTATTTTTCATATCTCCATCATTCTCTTCCTCTCCTCCTTCTTCTTCCTGTCTGTCACCATTCTTGTCTTCTGGTATATCAGGTGGAAACTGAAATCTTCTCTCCCAGAACTCACACAGTAATACTAATATCAGAGACATAAACTCTTCTGGCTTTGGAAGGTAAGAAAAAAAGACAGAGTACAGAATATCACATTTCTTCATTCAAAAGAAACACAGATAAAGTATAATGATATTTTTGTTAATTCATACCCTGGTAAATATTTTGCATTTGATCTTGCAGTGCAAAAACAGTTTTAACCAGTACTTTGAAAGGTCATAGTTAGAAATAACCACAGTGGTGGCCAAAAAGCAAAGGGGCATATATAAACTCTGAATGTCTGACACTCAGGCTTGCATTGTGTCGTTGCATTTTGTCATTTTGTCATAGTGCTGTCTGAAGAAGGAAAACAAAGCAACCAAAGGTCTGCTGTCATTCCTTGTGGATGTGTTGGGGTGAACCACTGCATGTTTGCCTACCACAAAATATTAAAGTTACTTCTAGCCACCTAGCTGTGTTAACATTGACTCTAAATGATGTTCACTGTTGATGGGATACCTGACCCCATGCACAAAATGTAAGAAAGATGGTTGATGATTATATTGATTCTGCATATTCTGCATAGATGGAGATGTCCCCAATGAGTGACGCTTGTTGTAGATACTACCAATGTGGGGGAAGGATAAATGAGTTTGTAGGATGTATGTTTTAAGATTAGCTAGAACTCAGGTTAAAAAAAAGTCAGTCTCTTTATCTGTCTGTGTGTCTATATATCTGTCTATTAGGTCCCAGAGAGGGTATTCTACATAACTCATATCAGGGGAAATAAGAGCACCACTGTACAAGTACCTTATCAGTACAATGCTCAAACAAAAATTATCAGAATTTAAGGAACTCATATGGTAATCTGATTGCATTGTTATCAAAACAGGCACCTACTATGATAGGTGGTGCTCTAAAAGGCATATTTAGAAAAATGTGTAATTAATTATCCTAGACATCTAAGGTTAAGTGTTAGCCCTTTTTTGTGTTATCAAACTATTAATTAAACAGTCTGTTCACTATTCAAAGGCTGTTCTTTTACATGAAGGAATTACTGGAACTTTTAAAATAACTCCTGTTGAGGTTTCAGGGTAGTTTTATTTTTACTTATTTTTTAAAGTGTGCTTGTTTGCAGAAAAAGCTGTCATTTTATTTAGCTTTCAGTACATAATAGTTCTTTGTGTGTTAATTTCCAAACTGCCTTTTATCCTTCCAGTAAAAATACCTAGGCTGCACTTTTCTTGTAGGGTGACAGTTGCAGAGATTATATAACTTGGTAAAAGCATGCTGTTTAAATCTGGGCTACTTCCTTTCCAGTTATATATATATATATATATATATATATATATATATATATATATATATATAAAACAAGTTATTGAATATTTTCAGTATTTCTATATTTCTATGCTTTGATTCATCTACACTAGCTGAATAAACATATTCTAAATATGTGCTCAATTATGTCTTCAGGGTCTCCTTTTACTGTTTTGCTCAGTTTGGTTTCCCTTTTTCTTGTAGACAGTCTTGAATTATGTCACATATTCATAGAAACTAGAGATAGAAGTAAAATGTCTTAAGTGGGCAGGTACACTTATGGATAGCTGATTAAAAAGTTTTCATTGGCAGCTCCTGAAAATTAGTGGGACTAATAAAATAGTATTTAAAGAAATAATTGCAATACTGGTGAGAATGATACTGTTTACCCTGTCTATGCACTAATTTACTATTAGTTCCAGATACTACCATTCTTCAGGAAAATGAAATATATTTATTTTACTAGTGGTAATCTTAAATACAAAGCCCTGTTTTGACAAAAAACAGTTCTGAGCAACTTGAGTCAGAATAAATAGATTTGAACAATCTAGTCTTCTCCTAACCAGGTACATTCAAAATGATGTACATATTTACTGTTCTTAGTATTTTAGTATATTAACTTTTTATTTCATTCATAGGATTCACATACTAATGAAAAGCTTCAGCTGTTTTTCCTTTTTTTTGACACTTGACCCCTACTGTGATATCAAGCCTCTCCCCGACTACCCTTTATGACCAATCAGTTTTGTAATGATGAGAACCCACCAGCCCATTCTCTGCTTTGGGGTTAGAGCAAGGCATTGGGAGTGGAGTCATCATCTGTGGTGGGGGTCTGAGATTTTTGCTTTAACGTCGGTAGCCTACCAAAGTCTACTTTGTGCTCGCAGAGAGCATTTGCAATCTTCCATGTATGCAGTCCCTAACTGCAGCACTATGCGTTACTTAAAAAAACATGGATGGCACACTTCTCATACACTGATTATCTCCAGCTCCTTGCACTAAGGCAGGTGAGCTAACATCAGTTGTTCTACTCCCACATCTCTCATGCCAGCCCCCAGGGTTATAGGAATAAAATTTGGATCCCTGAACAATGTATCTATTTGGGTACCTACAGTAAACATAAAAAAAAAAAAAATATATATATATATATATATATATATATATACGACAGCTTACAAGATGTCAATTAAGTGTTCACTGCTGTGTTCACTTATAGATAGTTTGTAAATTATCTGTTCTGTTATTGTTTTACTGTTTACAAGCTGTCTATTAAGGGATCATGTGTGCTTAACTGACAGCTTGTAAGCTATCAACATTTTTGTTAATAGTTTGGTGCCCCCTTCAAGTTGGTACATATGGCAGATGTTCTGTTCATACCACTCTTGTTGTGGTACTGCCAGCTCCTCCAGATCTTAACACACTAAGTGAATTCAGGTTATGTGGACATAATCAGGTCTTTACTCTTTTAGTCTGTGGTGCTGGCTAACTTAAAGTTGATTTTCTCCAGATATCTGCCTCACCTTGTTCTTAGTTTGGTACACAGACAAGCCTACTATTGCATCCATAACTGGGCAAGATTCATTTAAATAATTCTGTATGACATAACTAAAATGAACATTCATCATCATAATTCTGTATGACATAACGAAAATGAACATTCATCATCATAATTCTGTATGACATAACTAAAATGAACAGTCATCATCATAATTCTGTATGACATAACTAAAATGAACATTCATCATCATAATTCTGTATGACATAACTAAAATGAACATTCATCATCATTATCATCATCCCCCTTTTTCCCATTTTCTACAGGGGGTCAGCGTGTCATGTTAACTGTCACCGTCTCTTTCACTTCAATGCCACACTCCTGCCTTCTTCAACACTCATGACTGACTGTCGTGGATCTTCTCTCACACAACCCATCCACCTCTTTGCTGGATGCCCTGTTTCCTCTTACCTTCTTCCTTTCTTTCCCAAATCTTCTTCATCAGATTGTCTTCTGCTTTTCTGCACATGTGCCTGAAACATCATAATCTGTTCTCTTTGATCTTTTCTGCAATTGGAGCTACTTTGGCTTCTGCTCTTATGTCCACATTTCTTTGCCTGTCCCACAGTATGAATCCTACCACATGTCTCAGACACTTAAATTCTATCACCTCTAGCTTCCTCATCTGCTCTGCCTTTACTGCCCAGGTTTCTGTACCATACAGTAGTACTGGTCGCACCACTGTTTTGTATACTTTACTTTTCAGCTTCTTTGGCATTCTTCTGTCATATACTACACATGACACTCTATGCCAATTGGCTGCAGCCCCTCTGATTCTTGTTTTGACCTCTTCATTCAGACTTCCCTTCTCCTCAACAACTTTTACCAGATCATTGAAGCTGTTAACCTCTTCCACTATCTTACCTTGCCTCTCAGTTCTTAGCTTCTTCTGATTTCCCCAATTTGCTGCCATTACCACTGTCTTATCTGTACTTAGTTTCATCCCATGAGCCTTCAGTTTTACATTCCATTCCCCTATCTTTTGCTGAAGTTCTTTCTCAGTCTGCCTGTAATGCCATATTGCCTGCATACAGCATGTTTGCTGATCTCTCCCTTCTGACCTGTTTGCTAATGTAGTCCATCACCGGTAGGAATAGCAGTGGGCTCCAAGCAGAATGGTGATGCACATCCACTCATACTAGGAATTTTTCTGTGAGTCCAAACACGGTTCACTCTTGAGTCATTGCATCTTTGTACATAGTCTGCACTAATTCTACCAATGTTTCTGAGACTTCAAACCACCCCAGGACTGCCAATATCAGCTTTTTTGGGACCTTATCATATGCTTTCTCCAAGTCTTGGAATGCCCAATTGGGCTCTTTCCTCATCTCTAGTTTCTTCTCAACTATCTGGATGCAGCACAACTGCAAACATTGGATCAGCTGTGCTGCATCCAGATCTGAATCCAAACTACTCATCTCCCATCTTACTTTCTATTACTTTGTGTATCTGTTTATCAATCACCTTCTCCAGAATTTTCATGCAATGTGACAGGAGTTTGATACCTCTGAACTGCCCACAGTTTTGGATGTTCCCTTTGTCCCTTTGTTCTTGTACACTGTACACTGTATGCTTATTCTCCAGTCATATGTGATATGTCTCTCACCACACTGCTATGAGTGCCTTCAGGAGCCATTTCTCTCCTATCTTACCCAGCATCTTTATCAGATCTGCTGTGACCTGATCTGAGCCTGCCATTTTCCTTGACTTCATTCTCCTTAGTGACGTTATTACTTCGTCTAGGGTGGGCTCCTTGTCTTCTCTCATTGTAGGCTGTGTCTGGGGCAGTACAACTTCTGAGGGGGGTTCTTCATTCAGATGCATCTGGATGTACTCCTTCCATCTGCCTTTGATATCCTGTAGACTGGTGAACAGGTTATTGCTAGCATCCCTAGTGAAGAGTGTCTGACTATCTTTTTTATCTTTCTGTCTTTGCCTTGCAACCTGATACAGATTTTTTTGTGCTACCTATTGAGTCATTTTCCAGAAGCTGGTAGAGTACTTCCAATGCCCTGTTCTTTGCTATTGCAACTCCTTTCTTATCCTGTTTGTTAGCCAACAAGAATTCCTTCTTAGTCTGGTCTGTCTTTTCTATCTCCCACTTTTTCTTGTGCTCCTTCTTTCTTTTAATGACTTCATGAACTTCTACATTCCACCCCCAGCTTTCCTTATGTACCTTATTTCCATACCTGGTTTGGCCACATATCTGTTTTGTAGTCCTCACACATGCTGTTTTGAGGTGTTGCCATTCTTCTTCATCTTTACCTATTTCCTCCTCTCTTGGGGTGCTAGAACCTCGAGTAATTCCTTGAACTGTCAACTTCCAGGTCTTCAGTCTGGTTTCTGCTGACCTTAGAGCCTTCTCTGACTACTGCTTCCAGCTGGTTATAGCAGCCAGCAGTTTATGATGTGGGATGACTGTTTCACTGGAGATGACTTTGCAATCTCTGATTCTACTCCAGGGCTTTTTCCTTACTAGGAGGAAGACTGCCTTAGCTGTATGTTGGCCACTCTTGTATGTGATCTTGTGACTGTCTGTCTTTCTGAACCATGTGTTGGCTACTATCAAGCCATTTTCCAGATAGAAGTCTACAGTGGCCTCCCCTTCTTTATTCCTGTTGCCCCACCCATGTGGACCTAGGTGGTCCTCATATCCTGTTCTGTCTATCCCGATATGTATATTCAAGTCACCCAGTATCAACACTAATTCAGGCTTACCTGCTTTATCTAGCAGGTCCTGCAACTGTTGTCTGAATGTATTCTTCTCTTCTCTTCTCTTCTCTTCTCTTCTCTTCTCTTCTCTTCTCTTCTCTTCTCTTCTCTTCCATATCACAACACTGCTGTGGGGCATAGGCTGAGATAATAAATACTGTCCTGTCAGTAGGCTGGAGTCTGATTGCCATGAGTCTTGTCACTAATTCTGAAGACATCCCTCACTGCTTTCTGAAGCCTCTCTCTCATCACAATTCCCACACCATTTCTAGCATGTCATCTAGTCTGAATAGTAGACTTTCAACCCAAATCATATGGCTTTACTGCACTGCCCTTCCATCTTGTCTCTTGGATACATAGGATGTCCAGCCTCCTCTGTACAATCATGTCATCCACTTGTAAGCTCTGTCCTGTCAGTGAACCTACACTGAGTGTAGCAATTCTTAGGTGATGTTAGTCAGGTTGATCGGTTTTGAGTCCAGCTTTCACTCAACAGAGCTATCTCAGGTAACACAGGCTGGACCACTGGACACTAGCTGGACAGTAGATTATTAACCTAGGACTACTGGGCTTTATGGTGGGCACACACTGGCCAGTAGGCCTTCCTACCATTAGCATGGGTCCCTGGTGTAGGTCAGATCCTCAACCCACTTATCACCAGCAAATACCCATGCCCGTTTGGCATTATTAGCCAACATGATTGAATCACCTAGAGCCATATTTTACACTGTAGATTAGCTAACCCTGCCATGGTGTGCAGTCTGTGATCCATGTTCTCCTACCCTGAGGATACTGTGTACCACTTTAGATGCCCAAAGCCTTTGGTCTATACAACTCTTTTCCTATAGGACACCACATAGAGTCTGTGCTGCTGCCCACAGCTCCATTCATTTGTGAGTTTGTGATAGAAACACTCAGCATATTTTCTGGAGGAGGGAGAAACCCCACAGAGACAGAGGGAGAACATACAAACTCCAAACACGGATTGGTTGGAGGTCAGGATTGAATCTTTTTCCTTGTGTATGGGAGGCAAAGATTTTAACCATGGCGATTGTGTAAAACATTGAACCATACATAACTGTGGGTCCAGAACTTCAATTGATGCACTTACATAAGTTCTGTATAGTGCTCTCTAAACGTAATGCATCCACAATACTGGCAGAATTGTAATCATCTGCGGATAATGCATAAATGTACTGTATTCAAATTGCTCACTACCTGGGAAGTTAACAAAAAGTCAAAAGTCTATATTTATTTTATTTAAACCTGACATAAAAATTGTGCCACCATGAAGACAAGACAAGACAGAAGGGTAGCAAGCTGATGTTTTGGGATATCATGCCATTGTATCATATGTCTCTATATTTTCCTTTGCATTTGTGTTTATATCATCTATGGTCAGGGTAAGACGGTTTGTTATTACTTTTTCTCTCTTTCTCTCTCTCTCTCTATCTCTCTTCTAAGGCCAGGATTAGGCAGTGTTGTCAGTATAATTCCCAATGGTTAGAGATATAGAGAGAATTTAATTACTTCTTTCATATTTAAGGGGGAGGCTTTCCATTCCCTTACATTCCCATCCACCCACGCAACTATCATTTTCTTTAAAGACTGAGAGTGTTATAGGAGAAGGGGGGTAAGAGGGCTGACATCCCCCTTTGCAAACAGAATTAATCAAACAAATATTGATGTGAAAGAATGCTATAGTTGTGCAAAGCAACTTTAAGATCTAATGTTCTGAAGTTTTGCCCCCACAGCTGGCCATCAGCTATTGGCAAAAGTCTCACCTTGTTCAGTAAGCTTCCCAAACCTGACAAGCCTTCCCTGGATTTTCTCTAACCCATGTTCCGGGCTGGTGTGGAAATCAAGGCACCATGGGATAGCTTTGCACTACTGCGAAGGAGGGATTTTTTAAATGTCTTGAATTCCCATCCTCTTGACTGTATCCATAATGTCAATGGCTAGATATGCAATGATGTGGGCTGGCTTATTGTTCCACCTTTGCAGTACTCTGCCAACATATATTCAATGTGGCAGTACATCAGAAAAAGGAAAAGAAAATGAACACACTATATGCCCACTCAGTGGATTATTCTAGTTTATGTAGGTTTGAGAAAGCCACTGAGGTACTTCTGTTGTGCAATCCTTACACCTAGCTTAGACTCAAAGAATACCTTCCAGCTTTTGAGGGCAGTGAAACCTGGAGTATACCTTTATCATGTATCCACATTAGCAGACACTTTACCACAAAATCTTAATAATGCAAAAGAAACATGAATTAAACAGGCACATTTTTTTGCTAAATATCACACATTTGAGACTGCATTTTTGCACAGAACAAAAAGTCCTCTGAATGCATCTGCATTTGTTATGTTATAGAAAAAGTTATTTGAAATTCTATTTGCGAATGAACAGAATTAACCCTTTTCTTTTCCTGCTAAGCTCTGATCTCAGATGTCTAGCCTCTTGTAAAGAAATCACCCATCAGACAATTCAAACACTGCATCCCAAAGTGAAATAAGAAAGCCACATAGTCTGATTCTGTAGTCAAGCCCATTTTTGAGGGGGGAATTGAACCACATTTCCTTTATGCATCTAGCACTAACCATAATAACCAAATTTGTGCAGACTAAAAATACTTTTGTAAATCAAAGTACAACCTTTCACTGCAGAAGTTGCTCACAAATTCCAGTTTTGGCTTACATAGACTACCATCTTAATGGGAATAAATTAAAGACTCTCAATACATGAGGAACTGATTCTTGATACCATATTATACAGCTTTATTATCCTCTTAATTAAAGTTAATTTGTTTTATATTTTGTATTCTTTTTACCTGACTGTGATAGAGAATAAAGTCTCCAAAGCAAATTTTGTTGTCTGTGCTTGAAACAGCATCAGAATTTTATTACAGGCAGTGTGTGTGTGTGTGGGGGGGGGGGGGCAGTATCCTGTCCATCCATCCAACCATCTGTCCACTCACCTGTCCATCCATCCATCCATCCATCCATCCATCCATCCATCCATCCATCCATCCTATTATTCACGTATCCACTGTTCAGGAACTAATTTTGTCACCTGCATTTTATCAGTTGTCCTAGCATGTTTTTTTAGAGAACTATAGCATTGCTTCTTCCAACTGTGAGAATAACAGTAGCTGCATCCCAGAGTGATATATATGTAACACTTTAGACAACTGTTATGAATGGAACAGAAAAAAAATACTTTGCTGGTTGTGTGATATGCAGCTTTTTCAGTAAGTAGTTAGGTTGGTAGGGAAGAAGACAGGCTACATGGGTCAGGTTAGTCTTCTAATTTAGACTTTCTGGCTTCTGCTACAAATTTGATCTTCCTAGGATAATTTGTGATATTAATTTTAGATGTGAAGGTGATGCTATTAGCTGGAAGGAGTTTGAATGATAAAGTGTCCAAGTTGGAAGCACTATCATTCTTGGAGAATATAATAATGTGTACTGTCAAGGAAACTTTGTTTAATTATGTAGATACTATACCTCAGTTAAACTGGTACAATGAGTATAATTATGTAAGACACAACAGCAGAGAAAGAAGATTTCTGTTTTTAACAAACATTATCTATGGTCATACCAAAATGAGTTATGGGTAATTCAGGGTTGTTGCATATGACAAGTAATAACAAAGATAGACAGTAATACTTGTATTATAAATCATCTTTTTTATCAGTCTCTGAATGTAAATGTTTTTAGCAGATGAGAATATTTTTTTTTCAGATACTTTACTGTGGGGACTGTAATTTTTCTAATTTATATGCAAGCTTTAGCATCCAAACAGCAAAAACAACAAGCACACCCAGACTTTCTTGAACTTTATTAGCAGAAATAATGTGAAATTATTAAAATCACATCTGGGGTATTATATTCTTGATATAGTACTTGTCAGATCAATGTAGGTTGGCTGGACTTAGCTTACCTGGTACTGGTCTGAACCATGATACCGTTGTGTATGAAGTCAAAACTATGTCTGACGGTATTAAAAATAACTTGAATTTTTGAAGTTTGCTAAAATAGAATCTCTTTACAGTACATCATGTATTGTTAAAGATAACACAGCAAAAGCTGTTTAAAGACTGACGTGATAGAAAACTGACACAGTCTACAATATACTAAGAGTGCACAGCAAATATGTTTCCCTAAAGCAAAGCATATAGAAAACAAAGCAAATGACAAACTACTGCAGCAAAATTACAAAATAATCAAAGGGTATGGAAGAAAAAGAAGATGCCAATGAACATAGACGTTCCTAACAAGTAATACCCTAACAATCTAATAGGAAGGCCAAATAAAAACAAAAAATGCTTCTCAAATGATTAGAGAGTAAATTTAAGGAAAACTGACTATTGAGGTAAAAGATAAGAGCAAATAATTGTATAATGATATAGACAAAACTATAAAGAGATAATAAGGCTGCAGCAATATTATCACAGGAGGGAAAAACACTGAAGATATATGGCAGCCATGTTGCTAGCTACAAGTCTCACATACAGATTCAGAAGAACTGGATAACATACAAAGAATATTCCAAAAAAACTTGAAAAGACACAAATCACTGGAAAACTAAAAAACTGCTCCAAACCAAGACCAAAATACATGGACACCAAAGGTCAATGCAGGTATAAAGAGAAACTACATCCAAAGAAGCAAAAACAAAAGTACTATCTGATAGTCTAAAGTCCCTTAGGATTTCTAATAGATGCCATGAATCTTTCAGGTAATGCTTCGAAGCCTGCATCGCAGGATTTAAAAGAAAATCCAACCAAATAGACAGTGTTTCTGTCTTAGGCTTTGCTGCAGATATAATTGGTCTAAAAGGGGGATTAAAATTGTTTTTCTGTATCTTTGGAATACCAAAGAGTATTGACATTTTGGGAAATTCAACTTGTAAACAGACGTAAGTTTGATAATCTATTTCTCCTTGACAAAACATGTCAAACAGTAAGGTGTCCAATTTCAGATAACTATTTTTAATAGTGGACAACTCTACCCTCTGATATGTATCATTGTCTTTTAACATTTCTTCCATTGCTGTAATATAGTCTTTTGTATCCATAATAACAATTTTCCCCCTTTATCTGCTCTCATAACCCTAACTTGGGTGTTAGTGCGCATACTTTTGAGTGCTTTTTCTTCCAAATCAGTCAAATTGTGAACCGTGTTGTCAGGCTTTAACTGTCTAAAGATGATTTGCATATATTTTGGAAGACCTGCAAGGTTCCTAGCTAATGGTGGATTGTAGGTACTACATTTTTTAGGCATTTGAGAGACATTAACCTGGTTGTCTATGTTAACATCCTGCATGACATAACTCAAATTCAATTTTCTAAGGAACAATCTAAAGTCCATAATAACTCTAGCTAGATTAAAGAATTTGCTGGTATAAATGATAAACCTTTTTTCAAAACTTCACATGCATGCGGTGGTAAACACATATGGGAAAGGTTCACAATTTCAATACCATAATGGGAATTTTCTTTGCCAACTACCACTTTTTCTTGTTCCTGCCTTTGCCCTTCCCCTTCTCCTGTACTGTTTTGGACCACATTGGTGTTTTCTTGTTCCCTTGTTGGTCCACTAAAAAAGGACCCATATTGTTTACAGATACAGAACCTTCAACAGCTGAAATGTTGGTCCCCTGATTTTGAATAATGTTGTTGTTAGTAACATTGGCAATATTGTTACTACCTTGACCAACTGCATGTTCTTTAACTGTGGTGTTACCCATACTATTGTTGTTAGTAAAATTTCTTTCAGCTGTAACTTCTGATACTTCTCCTACAACTTCATGTACATTGTTGACATTATTTAAGTTAAATACACGATTATTCAAACTACAAACTGCATAGGCACTGTTATCAGCATAAGCCGATATATCTCTTCTTAATTTACCCTGTTTCCTTGTTACAATTGTTGCCCTATATCTATCTGCTAATTTAATCTAGCTGAAGATATTGTGGACTTTAGATTGTTCCTTAGAAAATTGAATTTGAGTTATGTCATGCAGGATGTTAACATAGACAACCAGGTTAATGTCTCTCAAATGCCTAAAAAATGTAGTACCTACAATCCACCATTGCTAGGAACCTTGCAGGTCTTCCAAAATATATGTAAATCCAGCTTTAGACAGTTAAAGCCTGACAACAAGGTTCACAATTTGACTGATTTGGAAGAAAAAGCACTCAAAAGTATGTGCACTAACACCCAAGTTAGGGTTATGAGAGCAGATAAAGGGGGAAAATTGTTATTATGGATACAAAAGACTATATTACAGCAATGGAAGAAATGTTAAAAGACAATGATACATATCAGAGGGTAGAGTTGTCCACTATTAAAAATAGTTATCTGAAATTGGACACCTTACTGTTTGACATGTTTTGTCAAGGAGAAATAGATTACGTCTATTTACAAGTTGAATTTCCTAAAATGTCAGTACTCTTTGGTATTCCAAAGATACAGAAAAAAATTTTAATCCCCCTTTTAGACCAATTATATCTGCAGCAAAGTCTAAGACAGAAACACTGTCTATTTGGTTGGATTTTCTTTTAAATCCTGTGATGCAGGCTTCAAAACATTACCTGAAAGATTCATGGCATCTATTAGAAATCCTAAGGGACTTTAGACTACCAGATAGTACTTTTGTTTTTGCTTCTTTGGATATAGTTTCTCTTTATACCTGCATTGACCTTTGGTGTCCATGTCTTATGGTCTTGGTTTGGAGCAGTTTTTTAGTTTTCCAGTGATTTTGTGTCTTTTCAAGTTTTTTTGGAGTTTGCTTGTCGTTTGTGACTGACTCTGACCCTCACCATGGAAGGCAATTCACAGGACACATTGCTCAATTTATCCACCCATCCAGTACCTGACAGCTTTGCTTCTTTTTCTGAGCAAATTACAGCTGTCATTACAACTGCCATCACTAGAGGGCTCGAAAGAGCAGGAGGATCCCAGGCAGGTCCTGACAACATTTCTGGCTCTACTAGCCAGCAATGCAACTTGGTGAATGTACCCAACGTGATTCCAGCTGAAGACACTCCAGTTGAATCAACACCGGTGCTCAACAACAACGTTTTACAGCATGTCTTTCAAACTCATGCTAATCCTTTTGCCGACATTGCGAACTTGTCAAGCAGCGAGTCAGTAAGTACTGAAAATTCAAACAATGGCATTGTCGAGCAAAGTAAATGTAAAAAACTTATTTTTGACTTTGAGAAACACTCTTAAATATGTCATGCTTAATGTTGAAATAAGCTATTTTGGTGAATGTATTAGACGCAAGTATTTTCCACAAGGCTCACGGTTCAATAAATTCCCGAACTGTGTGAAAACTGGGGATGAACTACACAGTCAACTTGTTGATTTGTTCAACGAATCTGCTATCAACATGATGCGGATTCTGGTTGAACAATACCAGAAACAGATGGAAGAAGTAAAAGTCGCCATGGGCGACTTGGATGAGAAAATTAAGAACTTTTCTTGATTCAAATTGCTTAATCATTTGTTTTGTGGTGTTGCCGCTAAAGCGGATAGATATAGGGCAACAATTGTAACAAGGAAACAGGGTAAATTAAGAAGAGATATATCGGCTTATGCTGATAACAGTGCCTATGCAATTCGTAGTTGGAATAAGCGTGTATTTAACTTAAATAATGTCAACAATGTACATGAAGTTGTAGGAGAAGTATCAGAAGTTACAGCTGAAAGAAAATTTTACTAACAACAATAGTATGGGTAACACCACAGTTAAAGAACATGCAGTTGGTCAAGGTAGTAACAATATTGCCAATGTTATTAACAACAACATTATTCAAAATCAGGGGACCAACATTTCAGCTGTTGAAGGTTCTGTATCTGTAAACAATATGGGTCCTTTTTTAGTGGACCAACAAGGGAACAAGAAAACACCAATGTGGTCCAAAACAGTACAGGAGAAGGGGAAGGGCAAAGGCAGGAACAAGAAAAAGTGGTAGTTGGCAAAGAAAATTCCCATTATGGTATTGAAATTGTGAACCTTTCTCATATGTGTTTACCACTGCATGCATGTGAAGTTTTGAAAAAAGGTTTATCATTTATACCAGCAAATTCTTTTAATCTAGCTAAAGTTATTATGGACTTTAGATTGTTCCTTAGAATATTGAATTTGAGTTATGTAATGCAGGATTTTAACATAGACAACCAGGTTAATGTCTCTCAAATGCCTAAAAAATGTAGTACCTACAATCCACCATTGCTAGGAACCTTGCAGGTCTTCCAAAATATATGCGAATCCAGCTTTAGACAGTTAAAACCTGACAACAAGGTTCACAATTTGACTGATTTGGAAGAAAAAGCACTCAAAAGTATGTGCACTAACACCCAAGTTAGGGTTATGAGAGCAGATAAAGGGGGAAAATTGTTATTATGGATACAAAAGACTATATTACAGCAATGGAAGAAATGTTAAAAGACAATGATACATATCAGAGGGCAGAGTTGTCCACTATTAAAAATAGTTATCTGAAATTGGACACCTTACTGTTTGACAGGTTTTGTCAAGGAGAAATAGATTATCAAACTTACGTCTATTTACAAGTTGAATTTCCCAAAATGTCAGTACTCTTTGGTATTCCAAAGATACAGAAAAACAATGTTAATCCCCCCTTTAGAGCAATTATATCTGCAGCAAAGTCTAAGACAGAAACACTGTCTATTTGGTTGGATTTTCCTTTAAATCCTGTGATGCAGGCTTTGAAACATTACCTGAAAGATTCATGGCATCTATTAGAAATCCTAAGGGACTTTAGACTACCAGATAGTACTTTTGTTTTTGCTTCTTTGGATGTAGTTTCTCTTTATACCTGCATTGACCTTTGGTGTCCGTATCTTTTGGTCTTGGTTTGGAGCAGGTTTTTAGTTATACAAAGAATATTGATTCAATATATTTTCATTATTTTTTCACATACTTTACATACAGTTACAACACATCATTTTCTTGACTTTCTATACAGTGAGGACTAGCATAACTGACCTTTATTATCACCGACAGTTTTGTAGAAACAATATATTCTTCTACTATTTAAAACCAACAGAGTAACCTTTGCTTGTATACACTTTATCTCCTTACTTCCATCACTATCATGTTTCTACTGGAAGCATCCTTATGCCAGAATGAGATTAATTTAAGACAAGTATTAGCATAGACATTCAATAAGTTGAGGTAGCATTTAGAAACAGGGCAAGATAATACTTATCGACAAAGGTATGCAAAAATCAGTCCTGGAAAACTTAAGAGATATAATCCAGACAGAATATTTACCTGATTGAAAATAATTTTAGGATCTGCTTTTATTAAAGGAAGAAAAGTATGTCAGTTGAAAAAAGTAAATCTTGCATCCTAAATGTAGTAGCATTGCTTGAAAACGTTTCATATGTAGTGGGCCTAGGGTTAATTATTTATACCATGTACATGATTCTTACAAAAAAATTTACACCATCTAACACACCTGAATCAGAAATATTCTTTTGCAATCAGAAACAAAGAACAAAGCAATAAATGAGAACAAAGTAGTCTGAGCAGTACAAAGCACTGTAAAATGTATTGACAATGTTTTCCAAGGAGTCAAACATTTTAAGTGATGTTTGTCTTGTATGTTTCCTAGAACCATTATTTTCTGAAATTGGTTTAGAAAATATTAAAATATTAAATTGAGAGTCTCTCATAAAATACCTAATTGCACTGACATTTGTTAAGGTGACGTGCAATCATTTCACAGTGTACTCAGGCATACTTCTAGATTAACCTAATATAAAACAAGAAACAACATATATTTCACCATAAAGATGTGTACTATGGTACCATTTGGCAGAAAAAGACAGAATACACACAATCAACAAGCAGGTCACAAAAAAGACTTCAAAAATTAAAACAGGATACTACTAGTATGTCACCAAAGACTGAATTTACTCTAAGTTGCTGCTAGACAAATAAGACAATTTAGTGCAGCCTTTTGTTTGCATTTCATCAAATATTTCATTCATCTAAATATAATGCAGACATATTATATAAAATTATATTGAAGTGTAGAAACCAATTTATGAAATTTCTGTTACTAGTTGTCATAGTTTATGGATTACTTAGGAAAAATACGTTAAGTCTATACATTGATCTGATCCTATTTTAATCTTTAAGGTTGTCTAAAAAGAGTCATGAGCAAAACACAAGTTCTAGGAATTTAATGTTAAGATTGAATATAAGTACTCTTATGAAAAAGCATGCACAAAAAATTGGAACAAACTGCTCCTATATATATATATATATATATATATATATATATATATATATATATATATGTATATGGATTTCTATTACAAGAATGAAAGTTCACTACTTCGAACTTGTAATAGGAAGCCTCACTTCTGCGAAAATTCACTTTAACGAAAGTGAACTTTTGCGTAAGTGCACTTCACCAAAAACACTGCAGCACAGCGGAGGACATAAAAAACAAGCTATGTCCTCCACTATGGTGCAATAGTCACGGACCTTAGGGATAGGGCACGGGTTAGTTTAAGGGGATAGTTAGCAAAGCTATCCCCTTAATGCCCTAACCCTAAGGTTTGTGACTATCGCACCTTAGTGGAGGACACTGCTATGTCCTTCACTGCGCTGCACTTGTCACGGACCTTAGGGTTAGGGCACAGGTCATGGTAAGGGGATAGCCCTATGGGCTATCCCCTTACTATGACCCGTGCCCTAACCCTAAGGTCTGTGAGTACTGTAGTACTGCACGGAAGTTCAGTACAACACCCGTTCATTGTACTGAACTTTGCATAAGTGCAGTTTCGATTAAGTGCACTTTTGCTGCAGTGAGCATTCCATGCACTATTTCGAATGAGTGAAAATTTGATCTAGTGTATGGAACCCATGTATATATATATATATATATATATATATATATATATATATCTTTGGTTCTACTACCATAGATCGAAATTACACTATTTTGAAATACAATAGTAGTGTCCCACTAACGCGAAAGTGCACTTCAATGAAAGTGCACTTTCGCGAAAGTCACTAAGTTAAATGGGACATTTCCTGCACTGTGGTGTGGTAGTGACGGACCTTAGGGTTAGGGCTTGGGTTAAGGATAGTGGATAGGTAGTAGGGCTATTCACTATACTTAACCCAAGCCCTAACCCTAAGGTTCGTGACTACTGCACTACAGTACAGGAAATAGGTCTGTAACTACTGCTCAGTGGAGGAAATACAGTTTCTTGCACTGGGGGTGCGGTAGTCACGGACCTTAGGGTTAGGGCTTGGGTTATGGATAGTGGAAAGCTAGTAGGGCTATCCACTATCCTTAACTCAAGCCCTAACCCTAAGGTCCATGACTACTGCACCACAGTACAAGAAATAGGCCCGTAATTACTGCTCAGTTGAGGAAATACAACTTCCTGCACTGTGGTGCGGTAGTCACGAACCTTAGGGTTAGGGCTTGGGTTAAGGATAGTGGATAGCCCTAGTAGCTATCCACTATCCATAACCCAAGCCCTAACCCTTCATTCGTTCTAGTGACTTTCGCAAAAGTGCACTTTTGTTGAAGTGCACTTTCGCGTTAGTGGGATACTACTATCGTATTTCGAAATAGTGTAATTTCAATCTACGGTAGTAGACCCATATATATATATATATATATATATATATATATATATATATATATATATATTTTTTTTTTTTTTTTATATAGTAGTAGTAGTCTGAGTCTAAGAGACTTAAAATGCATATTTGTTCCTTCCAAGACAACAATAAAAATGAGGACTGATGACACTAAGTCTTCTCTCAAGCCTTAAAGTTGTATTACTTCTCTCAAGTCTTAAGGTTGTTCTGTCACTATGAACCAATGAGCTTATGAATCAAACAGCCTTGATTTGCCATAATAATATGCGCTTCTGTGAATGATTCATATGTTTATAGGTAAAAACTAGGTTATCAGTCTGCAGACTATTACAAGCTTAGCTAATAACCAGAGGTTAGAATTAAGCTTTGTACTTTTTATTTGCGCGATAAAGACTTTAACCATTATGCCAACCCTACTCTCCTCCCTATACCTGATACAGATCATGTACAGGTTCATCCAGATAATTTAAATCATAGGTAAATACTAGGCTATCAACTTGTACATTATTACAAGTCTAACCAATAACCAGAGGTCAGAATCGAACCCTGTACTTTGTATCTGTGAGATAAAGAACTTAGCCGTTACACCAACCCTTCCCCTTAAATAAAGAACTCCTACTCTTTTCAATAGGTGTCGTGGGATGTTTTATATCCATGTGAGCTAATATCAACTCAAACAGATGAGATAGTTTAACATCTCATCCGAAGGACAGCACTGATTGTCCATTGGGGGACTGAACGCAGGAACTTCTGCATATAAAACAGATATGGTAACCACTACATCACAGAACCTTAATGTAACACAAACAGAGATTGCTAAAGACTCATTTCTTAGTGATTATTAGACTGACAACCACAAGGGGCCTTTTTGGGCTGAGCCATGTTTCCAAAGGTGAGAATCAAGCCCATTGTTTTGAGTCTGTGAGGTAAACACCTGAACCATTATGCCAGCCACCAAGCCCTTACTTTAATGGGAACTGAAGACTAAGTAAACATCTCCAGGTCTGTAGCAATTATATTTCTAAACAATAAACTTGGTAAAACCTAAAAACTACTATGGCAAAAGAAAGATGGACCTCTTTAGTCTTTGTTTTGTCGCAATTATATTTCTGTCTGTAGTCATGTCACTTCTTCAGTTACTACTTTAAAAATACTCCCTATGTAGTGTGGCCATAACATCCAGTTCCATTATAGAGATCGAAAGCTATTGAATAAGAGATCTTCAAGTACCTGTACCTACAGATCCAGAGCCACTCATGGCTCTTTGATGACTCTTGTGTCTCAGTGACATTTTAAAATTATGCTCAGACTTAGTATCATTGACACAGATCAGCATTATTAAAATATTTACAGCATTTGTTTTTTCTACAGAGTTTTTTTTTTTTTTTAGTACAAAGCTACAGTGCATTAATTTCTTCCCAGGAGGATGTACCCACTGGGGATTCTCAAATATTTTGATACTAATAGTTTTTTTAAAAAAAATTCTCCTCTTGTCTTTGTGGACATGTCCCTTAAGAAAATGTTTTCTAAAAAAGGGACTTACCATGGCCTGGGATGTGAAGAAGCCACTGTCAGTGAGAACATCTTCCAAAATACTTCTATCTAAAAAGAAGCAAAACATGCAAGTAATAATGCTGCTATATCATTCATACTTTCTGCACATGGAATACTGCAGTTTTGTTATATAATACTATTCTGCATTTATGGGTGTAACAAAAGGAGATACTGCCAGCCCAGCTATCTGGAATTCTGTAAATAATCATATGTAATTCATGAATATCAACATGATTCATATGCCCCAGGAATCCACAGGTTTTTCACCCTTCGAGTTGCTGTATGAGCATAGGGTAAGAGGACTTCTAGATTTGATTTGAGATGAGTAGGAGGGTGTGTGTGAATCCCACAAGGTGTCTGTTGTGACATATGTCCTAAACCTCAGGAAAAGGCACAGGGACCTCATGGGCTTGGCCCAGGAGAACCTGGCAGAAGCCCAACAGCAGAAAAAGGTCTTATATGACAGGAATGCTCGAGCTAGAGAGAATGCTGTGGGGCAGCAGGTTATGGTTCTCATTCCTATCAGACACAACAAGCTGCAGGCAGCTTAGGAGGGACCCTTCAAAGTAATAAGGAAGGTCAGTGATGTTAACTACATGGTAGGACTGCTAGGCAGGAGGCAGGGGCACAAACTGTACCATATTAACATGATGAAACCTTACCACAACAGGGAGGCCCTTGTGGTAATTACTGGCAGTAGGAGGCAGGAGGAATCTGAGTGGGATCTAGGCTACAGGGAGGCAGCCAGGAAAATCCCAAATTACTATGGTGGAGCCTAGAGTTGCAGGCATATGATAGGACAGTGCAGCACTGTGCTGGGGCCAGCAATTCCAAGGCAGCCGGAATCGCAAGACAGGGTATGGGGTAGTGTGTTCCCATACAGTCATCCCTCTCAAGCAGCATTTCTCAAGGGTCACTTGAAAAACTAGCTAGAGCCTTTTGGGGGGGGAGAAATGTAACAAAAGGAGATACTGCCAGCCCAGCTATCTGGAATTTTGTAAATAATTATATGTCATTTGTGAGTATTAATATGATTTATATAGAAGTGTGATAGAAGGAGATACTGCCAGCCCAGCTATCTCGAATTTTGTAAATAATCATATGTCATTTATGAATATCAATATGATTCATATGCTTGTGTTATAAATGTATTAGAATGGCATGTCATATATAGATGTGTGCTAAAGAGATATTTTTATACACTACTGTAACTGTTTATATATATATATATATATATATATATATATATATATATATATATATATATTTTTTTTTTTTTTAATAATGGGAACTGAAACATAAGAAGTTAACTTCAAAGAATAGCAGAAAACTTAACTTACTTTACAACCATGTAATAAAAAAGATGTTATCTCTCAGTTTCAGTGCAGTAACAGACACAATGTCTAGAACTAGAAACTTTTTGTATTGTCTTTAAATGTGGAGGAATGTAAGTTATTTTATGACTTCCACCATTTGCCAAAAGATCTAAGAAGGCCCTTGTTTATGTGTTTTCACAGGGAGATGCTAAATGTTGGCAGTTTCTAGCAATGGGAGTTTAGCTTGGGAACTAAAGTCAGATGACAAAAAGTGATGTAATCCTGCAAGCTAACCCAGCAGTAATATTTGATATTAATTTAAGAAGTCTCGGAGAGAGAGACTCTGTGCATTCTGTATTTGTCTTTGACCTAATAACATCAGCTGGAAAATCCACTCACCACATCTGTCTTGCCTTGCTATGAGTAAGTAAGTCTAGGGTACAGTAATTTATCTTAGGTGCAGTTAGGAATATAGTGAAGTATAGCTTAGATGTTTTCTTTATTTATCTGATACTGTCCTGCAATGTTGTTTTAAATATTTCCTATGATTTTGAACTCTGAAGTAACTGTGATTATTTACTGAGGAATTTCTTATTCTTTGATTATTTATTATTAAATATATTCAAACATTTCAATTGTGGTTGGTCTGTCTAGACATATTTAAGCTCTTTGGGTACTTGCATTTCTATTTGGTGACACTGTGCAGACCACTCCTAATAGCCTTGCTCTTGGCCAAACTACCATTTGCATTAATAGTAACATTACACAGTAAGATTCGACACCCTTTGCTAGGGGCCTTAAAGTAGCTGATAGGTAGTGGCTGGTGGCAGTGAAAGCTACCTTATAGTCTGGGCAGAAGACGGCATAGCTAGTAAACATATGCCAGCTTTTCCTAGGTGTGTGTGTGTGTTTGTGTGTGTGTGTGTGTGTGTGTGTGTGTGTGTGTTTGTGTGTGTGTGTGTATAAATCAAACCACAAAGTGTGTGTGTGTGTGTGTGTGTGTGTGTGTGTGTGTGTGTGTGTGTGTGTGTGTGTGTGTGTGTGTGTGTGTGTGTGTGTCAGCTACTTGGGCAGGGACACAAAGAACTGGTTGGACAGAGAGGCTGCTGGAGGTCTTGGCTTGGTCACTCAGCTGAGATCTCAACCCTGTAGCTGTGCCAGTGAGAAGTCTTACTGGGGACCTGGAGAAAGACGGAGAAACCAGCCCCAGACTGACTGTGGTCTCTGTCTGCTCTTAAAGGAAACTGCACTTGATGCAGAGAGCTGCATCCGGAAATACTGTGTGTGTACTTGTCATTCTCCCAGTGTGTATGTCCCCCACTGTTGCCAGTGGTGAGGATTATGGCTCCTTGATTACTGGGCCAGTGCTGGGATGTTACAATGGGTCATCAACAAAACTGAATGGTAACATGAGGAATACCACTTCAGTGGCAATAGTGGCTCTTGGAAACATGCCTCCTTTAAATCCTGTTGCCTGCTTTGGCTAATAATCATTTTAGAGTTATGGGTGTATGTGTAAAACTCAAGTATGCATAGACGTTTTTCAAACAGAGGCCAGAGAAAACATATATCTTAGGCTCCACAGTGAAATCAGTACTAAAATGTGAGAACAAATAACACTTTTTTCTGTATAGTTTAATTTCCTTTTCATTTTAACCATTATTTTCCAGTCACTTTGAGGACATTTTAGCCATTTCTACAGGAAGTATTTTTATGCATGTTAAGTAAACTCCAATATTACTACGATATTCCCCACTCTTTCAAACACAAAAAATTGTTAATTTTTATACAGTAGAAAAATATATGGATAAAATTCTCAAAACAGATGCACTAGAACAGACTTCTACTGCACAAAGTACATAAACCCTTAGTAGTTTAGTAGTTTTACCTTCATTCCTTCCACTGTTAAGCACATATATAAACTATCCTTCTACTAAAAAAGTACATTAATCTCTAATACTTCTATGAAAAATTCTAGCTTCATCTTGCATATAAACCATTATTTGTAGTCTCATGGTTTTCCCATCCTCCTACTGTACGTGCACAAAATTCCTGGTAAATTGATGGTTCTCACCTTCTCCTTAATGCACACAGTACACAGCCTGCTGCTAGTTTCATTCCCTTACCTGTTCCTATACTGCACAAAACATAAAATCTTTGGTTGTCCCAGCTCCTTCCTCCACACAGTACATGCACTCGTGGCAGCCCAACATCCTATACAGAAAACAGCACCTGCAGCTGTCTGCCATACAAAATGGCCAGTCGCAATGACAGCTATGAAAACAGGCATTTGTATACTTAAGCTCTCGCTCATGTATTATCAATTGTGAAATGGCCAGGAAGTAAATGCAACCATGTGACAATTGACAATTCTCGGCCTTAAAGTCTTTTTCCCCTATACACATAGACCACAAAGTAGTACTAGCAGAAAAGAAGTTGTTCAGTTATTCATTTTATTTAGGAAGTTCCCAATCTATTTATATACTAGCTGTTTATAACTCATGAAATAGCTATTGAATTATGCCCTAAACATCAATTCAAATTATGCCTAGACAGGAAAGAAGCTGTTTATTTTCCCTGTTTACTTTCTTACTGGTTATTCTCTAATCGTACGAATGCCCACTTTTTAAATAAACTAAACAGAAGGAAAGATTTTGAGTACTGATATTAGTTTAAGAGGATGCTACACAGTGGGGGTGGTTAAGGCGGAAAGGTGAGTTAACTAGGAATAAGCACAACTTTGATCTCTGCATAGTTGCACAGTTAAGGAATCATGGTCATTCCATGATCTGTAAGACAACAATAATCATATGTGACATATTTTTTTCCAAGGCTTCTTTGCACCTACCCTCCTCTAACTTGTCCCCCCTCTTCCTACTATTCTCTTCTTGTAAAATGTCATACTACCAAATAACCTTTGTAATATATACACTTTTCTGTAATCTGTACACAAAATTGTTATTCTTTACTCTGATCACTCTGCCTGTATAATTTTTTTGTAAGAATGTTTTTGTTTTCCTTTTCCCTTTTATCTTCTTATATATATATTGTTTATTGTTTTGTAAATTATTGTACTTATCAGCTCTGTACCACATTTGTTCTACTTGTTTGTTTAATCTAAATTTTTTATAAATTTTGTACTATTCTTCATTTTGGAGATTTCCTCCTTGGGTCTCTGCTGAAAAAGGGCTTTGGCTCAGATGGACTAACCTGGTTAACAAATGTCAAATAAATAAATACATTTATACTGTCATACCTTGGAAACACTTCAGTGAAATTCACAGAATTAAAAAAAAAAATAACCTTTCAGAATAGTCAAACAGGGGGTAAACAAAATTTCAAGCCTGCATCTTCCTTGTTTTGATATATTTAACATTACAAAGTTTTGACCCTATAATCCTGTTAAACCCCTGGATTCAGCAAGCTCTGCACAAAGAGCAGGAATAGTGCAAGAGCTGCTGCACACAATATGGCCAACGAGCGATCCAGGAACAAGTTCCCGGGATGTGCACGAGCACTCCTACACTATTCCTGCATGGACACCACTGCTATATGCTAATTACCCCATTTGCTTGTGAAAACCATGCAAATGAGGTGAATTACTAATCCAGGAAGCAGGCAGGTGTCTGTACAGGAATAGTGTAACCTGCAGAAATGTATTTGGTTACTAACCGAATACATTTCTGCAAATTACAAAACGGAGGCATGACAGCTCCATAAAAAGCATATATTCAATGTAGTAGGCATGCCAACGGCCAAATATATGGGCATTGGCACGAGAAATAGTTGCAAAATTATAAAAAAATAACTTTTATGTTTTTGGACGATTTTGGCCGTTTAAGCATATGCAGCAATGAGCAAACGGGATCGGCCCGAAAATAAGAAAAAAAGTTGGAAATAAACTTTTAAACCCAAACCAGCATTTTGCCATGATAGTCAATGGCATGCATGGGAAACAATACCAGGGAATAGTGGTTGCTAAGGGGGAAGGGTCAGCATGAGTGTGGTAACTATGAATTAGCATTCTGTTTTATGCAAATGAGGGGACTGATACTGAATTACAGATTTCCTCTCAGTGTTAGCTTGCACCCAACCGTGTAGGTGCAGCAACACCATGGTATAAGAGGCAGATGACCTCATAAGGGGGAGTGTCATGGATGCTGTAAGCTTACTGGAGCTCTGTGGCCCGTATTTGCCCTTGGCTAAGCACAGCTAAGGAAAAGGGTGTATCTGAGGCTGCCTAGCAGTATTTACATTGCCTAAACGAGTGTGTGCGCTGCACACTGGGTTTTAAACAAAAAAAAAAAAACAGTAAATAGCAGCTCTGTTCACATTTGAGCACTGGGTATGTGCGCCATGCCTCGGGGCTTAAATAGGAAGACAATGGGAAGGGAAAACAGCAGTAGGAAGGCAATCAAGGAGAAGTAGCATAGCTGGCAGGTGAAATGTATCAGAATCAGCCAATTACATATGGAACAGCCTAACACACTACTATAAACTATGCAAATACTTTCCAGTCTGTTTTTTTCCCACAAACTCTACACCATCGGTGTACACAGATGGGGAAATTTTACCTGACAAAACTAACAAAATATTAGGGGCTGCTGTTGCTCTCATACATCAATATGTGGAAGAGGCTGAGGGTGGTGAGGTTGTGAATGCTAACGACAAACCCAGAGTGAGGAGGAGAAAAGTGTACAGACCCAGGGTAACCTAGCAGGGGCTACATGAGCTGGAGATAGTGGAGTGCTATAGGGTGGACAGGGACATTCTACAGCAAATTATTGAGCTGTGCCGGCCACGCCTCACACACAGAACCAACAGAGGGGAACCCATCCCAGTGGATACCAAGGTATGTGTAGGCTTAAGAATACTAGCCACAGGTATCTTCCAAAGGGAAACTGGGGATATCATGGGGATCTCACAGGCATCAGCATCCAGGGTACTCCACCAGTTCCTGGATGCCATGCCAGCACATGCCAGTGAGCACATATATTTCCTCAACGCCCATGAGGTGTTGACCAGCAATATGCGTCTTTTCCACCAAATAGCAGAATCCCCTGAGGTAGTGGGTGCTATAGACTGCACGCACATACACATCAAAGCACCACATGATGAGTGGGGTAGGGTCTACATAAACCGCAAGGGCTTCCCCTCCATCAACTGCCAGGTCATGTGCGATGCCCAGGGCATTATCTTGAATGTGTTTGCTAGCAGACCTGGAAGCTATCACAACTCCCACATCTGGCATATGACACAGCTGTATCAGTCATTTGCCAGTGGGGACATCCCATATGGCCACCTAGTGGGGATGCTGGTTATGCACTGGAGCTGTGGCTCATGACACCCATCAGAAATGCACACACACACCTGAACAGGATCTCCATAATGAGGCACACGCACAAACCAGAATCATAATAGAGCATGTTTTTGGGGTGCTCAAGTCATGGTTCCGCTACCTGGACTTATCTGGTGGAGCCTTGCAGTACTCTCCAGCTACAAGTACACAAATGTTCATAGTATGTGCCATGCTACACAATATGATCCTGCATAAACAGCTACAGCAGGAACAGCACAGGGCAAGGCCACACAGTCCCCCACCATTGCCAAGGCCATCACAGGCACATAGGGACTCGGAGGGGGAATAACCTGAACCTGCCCATGTAGGCAAAAGGAGGTGTGCCCAGTATGCCCAGGCTTTGGCAAAGAGGCAACACATAGCACATACACTGGCACGGTAGGGACCCAGGGAATGACAGCTCTCTCTGACTTACACATACAGTAAAAGGGATGCCAAACATGACACTACCTGTGTTTTACCATGTATAGGGACTGTACTATGTGCATCTGACATAGTCAGCCCTCCAGTACTGTCCTCAATACTGGCATAGCCACAAGGTATGTCACTCTTCCTATCAATTGCTGAATGGAGTAGTATGTTCTGATAGTTGTATCTATGGTATGCACGTGAGCATGCAAGGGAGTTGGGTGACTGAATGGGATGGCAGCAGATATTGGACACCTATATGGGCAGCATGAAATCCATAACAAATACTGGTGTCAACATGTTAGGCAGGACTAGACAAGGTGACAAATCCCACTGCAGTACATGTGGTGGCCTAAATGTGTGTCCATAGGACACACACATGCATGTCAGTGAGGCTCACATACCCAACTCCAGCCTCAGCCAGCAACACAGGTGTAGATGACAATAAAGAAAGGCAGGCTAAGGCCTCCAACTGATGGCAATGGTGAACAGCTACCCCTCCAGACCTACACAGACAGATTACAACAGGTCTGGCAGTTGTATGTTAGTTCTGAAGGGTAAGAAGTCTGAAACTGAATTGTAGGTCAATTAAACCTAATATCTGTACTCTACTGATATGCCTCCAGTCTGTATGATAGATCAGAATACAAAATTAAATGGAAGGCAACAGAGTACCTGAAATACCAGTACAGTCACAGAAAATGTTTAAAGTCGTCAGGTGTGGGTTTAATAACAGTGGAGCACAGATTACGTGAGCTGGCCCGATCTACAGGACAGATTGTTGCATGTATACAATATGCAGGGGTCTGTGTGTTATGTTGTTGTGTGTTCAATATTGTCTGGAAGTGGTCAGGATTTAGGCATGGAAGGTTGTGTCTCGGTGGCCTATGGCCAGTACTGTTGATGACAGGGCCATGTTCCGACACCTGTAGTGCCAACCACAATGCTTCTCAGCAATACCCATGTCAGCAGTCATCCATACTCACTGTCCAGATGTCAATATCTGTCACCATCTGAAAGATGAATATGCCATGAATGTGGGCCCAGACATACACACAGTTCACAGGTGGCAGTACCCTAGACAGAGTACATAAAATGTAACTGTCAAATGCACACACCTTTGGAATTGTACATAGAGGTTAGCAGCACATTAGTTGTCTGTGTAGTATGGAATACTGATGTAGTCTGGCCAATCAGTGGCAGCCTACAAAAGGCACAGTTATGAAGTAATGAGAGACTTTCTATGCACAAGGTAGCATAAGGGGAATGTCCCAGGTATATATGTGAGTCAGCTGCAAGAAGCTTCCATATCACACATGCACTCAGCTCACCCCACCATCAGTCACAGGTTTATCATAGGTCATATTCTTGCTTTTGGGAATGAGTACAGTATGACCCCCCCACTTCTGTATGGGAATACCCACAGAATGCAGAATGCTGAAGAGGTGTCCCATGCAGGTGTGTCCCTAGCTGTAAACAGCACCCTGCCAGCATCCAGACCAATAGATTAATATGGACAGGAACTATTGCCATTAACACCTTGCACACTTACCCTGTCACCCCAGGGGAATCCAGTGGCTTGCAGCCTGGGAATGTAGGAGTGACAGAATGTACTGGCTTGGTACAGATGGCCTGCATCTCTACCAAATGGCCTACAGTCCTCTGTCAAAGGCCTGTGCCTCACCAGAAGTGCCAATGTATGTTATTTCATGGGATCCCAACTAACAACATAACACAGTCAACAGAACACAAATGCAAGGCCATGTTGACAAATCCCAGTAGCATGCCCACCATGTCCTACTGCATAAACTGTGGACCAACCCCTAAATACCGCTGGGATAAAGGGACAACTATAGGGATACTTCTCAGATATCACTCACATAATGTTAGGAAGAGGATAGAATAGCAGAGTGGGGGGGGGGTGTAGAAGCATGGACATCATGGAGTGTGTGAAGTCTGAAACTCTGATGTGTGCCCATACTACCCCTGCCTGCAAACCCAGTAATGGGTGGCTACAAACCTGCTTGTAAACCACAATGTGAAGGGGAACTGACCAGATATATGAGCCCTGCCTCTGGGTAACCTGGGTGAATCTGTACAGCTGAGAGGTATGGCCACACACAGCAGGATATGGCCACTCCGTTACATCGATATATGTACAAAAAGGGGATCCTCAGCCACCACAGTGTCTGATTGTGTAATGAGGGGATCCATTACAGTGTGGGGTTTGCTACATCATTATATTGAGGACCTATATGTCCCAATGTCCACATTACAAGGTCAACCATTTTTGAACACTGTAGAGGTTGTTGTAGACAATCTACAGCCATAAATGTGTACAGCCATGTGCAATTACTATGTGACAGTATGGATTAGTAAACAATATAGGCAACCGTTACAATACCCAGATAACACTCTCCACCCAAGGATTATACACAAATACACTTGGCTCTTACTCCCTTCATTTCTTACTTTCTCTCTGTATCTCTGTCTCTCTGTCTCTCTCTCTCTCTCTCTGGTGGATGTGAAAAAGTACATCTGTTTTGCATAGGCAGCAGCTTGACTTTTTTAGGTAATATTCATGATCAGCTGATGGCCTGTGCATGAATTGGAGTCCCTCACTTGCTAATTGCATGTGGAACAGCCGTGGTATCATTCCTATAGCCAATTTCATGGAAACACACTCCTATAACTAAGCAATTCATTTGGGTGTTGGCCCTTTTCCTTCACTGTGAGCAGGACTTCATATGGGTGTGGGACAAACAGCATCACAGAGGGTAGATGGAAATACCTTTTACAACATACACTGTAGAGGCAGGCCAACAAACGGGGGGGGGGGGGAATGTTCCAGACAAGGAGACAGAATGTAAGTATTACTGTTCTATATTTGAAGAAATGGTTTAACAGGGTTTGTGTGGATATGGCTGTTCTACATGATTTAAAGTCTGGCAAGACAGTGTTATGTGGTGAGGAAACTCGCACCTGTAGGGCTATCTGCAGACTGTCCAGAGTTTTGACTCTTAGATGTGGTGTGTTACTCACACATTTCCTATCTTTAGAAATGCAGTAGCATACTCTGATGATTGCAGTCAGTACATGGTGACATCCATTTGTGTTAATGACTTCATATCCCTCAGAAGAGATATGTCACAAAAAACCCTGTTACAGCAGGAATTTTCTCAGTTTATCACAGCAATATGTCAATATTGGCCCTGTGTTTATGTCTCTATCCCCCAAGTCTGTCACCCTTTGTAAATATGTCATGCATTAAGAGGTGCATATGTACAGTATATGATTATTTGCTGACATCATTCCTGATAGCAAGCCAGTGATATATCAGACTGCTAGACATGTTATGTAAAATAGGCCTTATATTTGAGGACAAAACCTGGGCATTCTGTTGTAGTCTGTACAGTAATGAGGTATGTGTACTTATGGTATGTGTAGCAGTGTACTGTGAATATGTTACTTGGCCTGGGTACAGACTGTGGTAGATGTCAGTGTTATTGATCCTGTTCTATCTGATGTTAGATGCTGTTCCAGTTTCTGGTACCCTATCAGTGTATATGTTTGTAGGGCCAGACTGAGTCATGTCCCATACCACAGTCAGGCATCATACTACACTGTGAACTGGGCCAGTAGATGTAGGGTTACTGTGTGAGTGGCAAGAGTGGCTGTGGTGGTGCAGTGGTTAGCATTGTGACCTCACAGCAAGAGGTTCTCTGGTTCAATCCTCGCCTGGGGTCCCTTCTGTGCAAACTCTGCATGTCATCCCTGTGGCTGCGTGGGTTTCCTCTGGGTGCTCTGGTTTCCTCCCACATTCCAAAGACATGCTGTAGGTGGATTGGATACTCTAAACTGGCCCTAGGCGTGAGTGCGTTCATGTGTATGCCTTCTGTGGAAGGTTGAGCGCTGGGCTGGCAACTCAACACTGTAAAACTCCACTGCCAATCATGAGCAGACAGGTGATCTGCTGTGGCAACCCCTAACCAGGAAAAGCCAGAAGAAGTGTGTGAGTGGCAAATATGAGGATGGTTTTGTTCACACAGTCCATACAGTTTACTATTAATTAGGCTTACCATAATGTGACTGTGACTGTGACTGTGTTGAGATTGGTAGTGGGTTTGCACTTTCACACTGGTGTCTGTTACTCCATGCTGTTACATGCCTGTAGTGCCTGCTATATTTGCAGGTACATGTGTATTCCCCCATAGGAAACTTGGGTCAATGTTGTCACAGTCTGCCTGTAGTTTACACAGTGCTTTGTGACATGTCTAGCAGCTCAGTGTATTTACCTAGTATGATGTTATATCCAGATATTTGTCAGATGTACTGTACTGTTGCCTGGCCACCATATGTGTTGTGTATTTCTGAAAAAGCAGTGGGATGCTGTGAAGATGTATGTCACTAACTAGTGGGAAGTATCTGTGCTTGGGACCTCTGCTCCTCTGGTTAATATGCGTTAGGACAGACAGGAGGGTATGACTGCATCACCTGTGTGAGCTTATCTATTCCAGTATTTGTGTGATATCCCCATTTTCATGGCTGTAAGCATCCCCTTTGTCAGGCTTGGTCCACACATCTTGCACTAAGGAGTTCTGTGTATACCTATGGGCTGACCAGATTGTTTCAGACTGTCCACATTTATTGGTCATATTTCTGCTGAATTCCATAGGATAATTACTGTTATTTGTGTGGTACTTCACTATGATGATTTTTTGATGTCTGTCAGTAACTGATGGCGTACATGTCAGTATCAGAAGTGACTTCCTACACAACATGTCTGTTGACACAACCCCTGTTACTGTAGCAACATTCTACATTTATAGCTGCAATACTTACATAACATTCCCTTGAACTAAGAGGATGTGACTTATGGTGCTGAGGTATGTCTCCACCACATGTTATGGGCATAGTGGACCCATATATATATATATATATATATATATATATATATATATATATATATATATATATATATATATATATATATATATATATATATATATATATATATATATATATATATATATATATATATACATTTATATATATATATATATATATATATATATATAATATATATATATATATGGGTCCACTACAGAATTCAAAGCTCATAATCCAAGCCGAAAATCCTGAGACCAAAATCCCGAAAAGTCAAAATCCCGAAAGCCCAAAATCCTGAAACTCAAAATCCTGAAAACACAAATAATGCTAATATGTCAATATAAAGACACTAATATCTACCAACTGACCCTGACCCTAACCCTAACCCTAAGGTCCATGACTATCACACTCACCTGACCCGCCCCTAACCCTAACTCACTTAAACCGCCCAACCCCAATATTTGTCACTATTGCATACATGCCTGACCTGCGCCCTAACCCTAACTCACTTAAACTGCCGCTAACCCTAACATAAAACCAACCGCACACTTACCTGAACCCAATGCATGACCTAACACCACAGGGCTAACAATAGCAAAGCCACAATGACGTCAGTATGTCCATTTTGTGTTTTCAAGATTTTGAGTTTCAGGATTTTGGGCTTTCGGATTTGAATTTTCGGGATTTTGGTCTCAGGATTTTGGGCTTTGGGATTATGAGCTTTCAGGATTCTGTAGTGGACCCATATATATATATATATATATATATATATATATATATATATATATATATATATATATATATATATATATATAAATATTTATATATATATATATATATATATATATATATATATATATATATATATATATATATATATATATATATATATATATATATATATATATATAGATATATATATATATATATATATATATATATATATATATATATGTGTGTGTGTGTGTGTATGTACATGTATACATATATCTACATATGTAAATATATATATATATATATATATATATATATATATATATATATATATATATATCATTATGTGTAAACATGAGTGTTGTATATACATTCCCAGATGTATCCCACCAGATTTATCTAATATATGTATATTTAGATATAAAAACACGACTGATTCAACACTATTTTCACTTACAAGTACTAAACAATTGTAGTAGTCAAAGCAGTTGTTCACTACTATTCAGTATGTGTACTGAATAATATATTGAAAAAAACAACAGACATCTTTGCAGCTTGGATGGCTTAGTGGTTAACTGCTGTGCATTTAGTGTACAGTGTTCTCAGTTCAAGACCTTCAAGGGCTGTTTATTTTGTTGCTAGGCAGAACAAGGACAGTTGGATACAGAGTGGTTAAGGCAGTTTTGAGCAGCTTTAAGCGGGTTTGCACGGGTTTGCTCGATGTAAGCGGTGCTAACATACGGTTAAATTAAAAAGGCACTTGCACCATGTAGGCTTCGCTTACCAGTATGCAAATCCACTTAGCATTTACATTTAAGTAATGCTTACACCTGCTAAGCATAGCTCAGCCCTTGTAACCAGTGATCACATTCCAGTCTGATAAAATAGCAGGGTAATGACATCTTTAATAACTGTATTTAATTACTTGTACATAACATGCTTCTAAGTACTGTCATTACAGTAGCAAGGGGTGTGTGCATACTGTATGGGACACCTGATTATACATGGCTAATACAACAATCTTTTCTTTTTGTATGTGTTTCATCCATGGGTATAATCCCAGGTTATATTCAGTCACACTCGCATGTATTGTGTCATTACATTACTACTTTTAACGGTGCTTTTCCAAGTAAGAGTAGATTGCAGACTGTAGTACTGGAACCATACACCCATGCATGCAAAGCTGGACTCTGAGTACTAACTATCATGTTCTTGGTGTGTGAGCTGTATGTTTTTAAGTATCTCCTATTGGATATTGATCTGATATGTGGACATTAACTGTACACTACTATGTGTTTAGGACATGTTATTGAGGGCAGCTGTCATGTAGTAATGGCATACCTATCAGTGCCAGATGTCTATCTGTCAAAACATTCATCCTAATGCATAAACTGTTGGGTAGCTAATTTCTGTCTGTCTTCTGTGCCGATGTCAGGTATCCATCTTGGCTGCTTACAGGCAATCTGTGATTGACTGACACTGACATGTCTGCCCAGCTGTGTTATGAATGCCACAGCTAGGAAACCTCACCCTGTATGCACCACATGCCATGGATACCTCAACCAGACTACCACAGTCAACAGAACATGCTTGGGTACAGGTCTCTAACCCAGATACTGGCCATTTTATATATTATATGCTGCATACATGTCAATTGGAGGACCTCACTGGCCCTCTTCAAGAGAAAACCAGATGATTGGATGTTGAATTTAACTGTCACCCTGCGGATCACTCAAGTGACATCGACTGATAGGTGGCCTGCTGACAAATGTCAGGTGGCATGATACCAGTGTACCCACAAGCCCTACTCTTCTCATCATGCCATGGACATTAGCCTGGTACACACCTAGGAACACCTGCACCTATGGACCCCAGTACTGACAAATGTGTCAGTGTGCATTACTGAGAATAACACTGTCTGTATGTTTGCAAACTTGTAGTTCACAATACTCTGAGGGCCTTCTCACCCACTACACCCCCCATTGCCATACTTAGAAACGGCTGACGTTAAATATACATTGTTACACTCTTCAGCCTATGGGCTAGCTGGAGCTTGCAGTACCAATAACACTGTTCTACAAATGTGTAGCTAGATTACCCTCGGAATCCTGGGAAGTGTGTGTATGTGTGTGAGTGTGCATATTTGTAGGAGACAGCATTCTGAGGCCACATTCTCCAAATACAATAAACCTTGCCATACATTATAAGGGATACTGATGTTGCTGACATTAGGAGAGCCATGATAAACCCTCACCCTACTATCCCTGTGGCATGTGCAATAAATGCATATCCCTGTAGTAGCACTGATTAGATAGACAAGGGGTTGTATTGCAGTCCTGGTCAATGTGTGATTGTGGGTATGTCAGAGCATTATCATGGGTTTCAGTGAGTACAATATCCAGTGTGTGGTGTGGGTGCTGGGTATACTGTCTTTACACCATGGTACCCCCAGTACATGTCCCAAGGTCCACTGTATGAGGACTGCTGTCACCAACAGCCATATAGGTAACTGATTACACTATCCAGCCCAATGATGCATGTGCTGTGTGCAAAATCTCTGTAACAGAATGGACTCACTGACAAGGTAATTAGCACTGCTAAACCCAGGTCTGTCAAATGTGTCTATGAGTGTATGCATTTGTCAATGTGTATATGACAGTATGTCTTACTATGTATTGTTCATTAACACCCAGTACATCCCCCATTACCATACTGTACAAGGCCTGGTGACGTTCTTCACTTAACAGGAAACTCGGGACATACCTCATCCTAAAAGCTCTGTGGTGTGTGGAATTAAAGCCAAACACATTAGTAGCAATAAGTACCTAGATAGGGGTTCTACTCTCCGTGTTGCCAAGTGTGTGTGTATGTGAAGGAATCTACTTCGGTTTGCAGAAAATATATGTCCCAGGAGATCATTTGTCCGAGAACTAACCTGCTAAAGGTAACATTTCAAAGCAATCATCTTGTGGAAATACATTCAAACAAAACTAGTAGTGGATGTGTAAATGCCCTCTTCCCCACTGTACAGCTGTACAGCAATACAGGAGTTGGTATATATACATGGGTGTGGTTGTTGTGGCCACAACCACCCACACTAGGGTTATTTTATTGTATTTATTTTCTTTTAGATTTGTTTACCAGGAGTGTCCACTGGGCTGGAGTGAGCCCATTTTCAGTGGAGGCCTGGGGAGAAAAGCTCCAACTAGACATTTATTAAACAAATAATTAAAACATATATTCTTTACAGCAAATACACAGAAAATCATTTCTTTACAACAGGTTCAGATATACAATTACTTTACAGGCATACATAATAGGTTAACAGAATGAGGCTATTGAATATAATATGGTTAAAGCAAATAAATAATGCAGGCATTGTGTATTTTTGAAGTTATAGCAGTATTGACAGACTGTGAAATAGTTACATAAAAGAGTATCATAACAGTCTGGCAAACATAGCAGTGGAAAAGCAGTTATAAGGGCTATGGTTATAATTTTGCTAATAGGGCAGTATGGAAGAGATCAGGTAATGTGGGGTGAGGAGCAGGAGCATTGCCACAGGGTAACTAGATGTGAATGGAGGCTATCCTTGAAGGTCCTGATGGTACTGGTGGGTCTGAGAGATGTAGGGAGTAAGTTTCAGAGTTTGGCAATACAGAAAGAGTAGAGTGCGTGTATGGCAGGGAGTGCAGGTTTTTGGATGAGTAATAAGGTTTCATTTTGCGATCTAAGTGGTCTGTTTGGGTGGTATTGAGTTAAGGTGGAGGTAAGGGCTGGAAAGTCAAGGGATTTAGAGATAATTTGTGGGCTATTAAGAGTTGTTGGTAAGTGAGGTGTTGAGGTAGCTCAAGCCATTTGAGTGTTTGCAGTGAGATTTTATTTTCAGGGCTGTTTTTTGGTAGTAGGTTGAGTGGAAGTTTTTGTGCCTATAGAGGTTGCTTCTGATGATGGTTTTTGTTATTGTTGTGGATGTCAGCAACAAATAAGTGCTATGCTCATGATAACTTCTTCTTTTGCTCCCTGCTGGGGGTCGCCACAGCAGATAATCCCACTTCTTCTCGCCAACCTCTTTCTCTTTATAGTCCTGTAAGCACCCTTCTAGCTACCTCTATTAGCTGCTCTGCTGTGCCCAGCTAGCTATTAGACACTGCCACCAGTGCTGCCCTGTCTTCTCTTCTCTTCAACCATTACCTCACAATTACCCTTTTCAGTTTTCACCATTTGACAGTCTCCAATTTCCTTCAGATTGGCCCTTCTACATAAGATATAATCCACCTGTGTGCATCTTCCTCCACTCTTGTATGTCACCCTATGCTCCTCCCTCTTGTTAAAAAACGTATTCATCACAGCCATGTCCATCCTTTTCACAAAATCCACTACCATCTGACCTTCTGCATTCCTTTGCCTAACACCATACCTACCCATCACTTCCTCATCCCCTCTGTTCCCTTCACCAACATGCCCAATGAAATCTGCTCCAATCACCAGTCTCTCAACCTTGGGTACAGTCATCACCACTTCTTCCAACTCACTCCAAAATTTTTCTTTCTCATCCATCAAACCCCCAACTTGTGGAGCATATGCACTAGCAACATTCATCATTACACCATCAATTTCCAGCTTCATAAACATCACTCTATCCGACACTCTTTTCACCTCCAAAACACTCTTAGCATACTCTTCCTTCAGGATAATGCCTACCCCATTTCTCCTCCCATCCACACCATGATAAAACAATTTGAAACCACCTCCGATATACCTAGCCTTGCTCCCCTTCCATCTGGTCTCTTGCACACACAATATACCAACCATCCTTCGGTTCATCATATCAGCTATCTCCCTCCATATACCAGTCATACTGCCAACATTCAAAGTTCCGACCCTCACTATCACAGTCCTAGCCTTTACCTGCCTTCAGGCATGCCTTCCACCTCTTCTCCTCTTTTGGCCAACAGTAGCACAATTTCCGCCAGCACCCTGTTGGCCAACAGTACTGGTGGCAGTCGTTGTTAATCCGGGCCTCGACCGATCCGGTATGAATTTTTGTACAGTTTTCTGCATATATTATGTGGCAAAATTTTACGCCAGATGCCCTTCCTGATGCAACCCTCCCCATTTATCCAGGCTTGGGACCGGCACAAAGAAATGCACTGGCTTGTGCATCCCCAGTTAGTGTGTGTGATGATTTCTACGGTGGGTTTATTTAATGCATAGATGTTGAGGTCTGGTTTATTTATAGTAGTCCAGCTTTCTATAGAGGAGAATGCTTGCTGTGTGTATGAGAGTAGTTCAGGTATGGATTTGTAGGAGGAAATTATAGTTGAGTCATCTGTGTATTAAATAACTGAGTTGTTTGGGACACAAGAGTGAAAGTCGTTAATAAAAATACTGAAAAGCAGAGGGCCTAATATGGATCCTTGAGGAACTCCTGTAGGGGTGGCAAGGAATGGTGAGGTAGATTCGAGCCATCTAGTGGATTGTTTTCTATTGGATAGGTAGTTGGAAAACCAGAGAAGAGTTGGTGGGGATAGGTTCAGTGCTGAAAGCTTGGAGAGCAGTAGGGAGTGGGAGATGGTGTTGAATGCCTTAGACAGATCCAGGAAGAGAGAGGAAACAAAATTCCCTTCATTGCGTGCTTGGTTGACACTATTTGTAAAGGATAACAGAGCAGTAGTAGTACTATGAGTGGGGTGGAAACCATGTTGACAGGAAGAAAGAAGGTTGCTGTTTAGGAGGTATTGTTGGAGCTAGGAGTGTATGCATTTCTCTAAGATTTTGGAGATTGGGGATAATATAGCTATAGGGCAGAAGTTTGAGGTATCAGTATTATTGCCACCTTTATGTAGGGGAAGAATGTAGGCTTTCTTCCAGATGGTGGGTATGTAGGATTCCTGTATTGACCTGTTTAGGAGTATGCTAATGGGATAGGAGATGGCTGGAGCTGACATTCTCAGGTATTCTGATGGTAGGTTGTCAGGGGAATTACTTCCTGGTTTCAATTTAAGTAGGAGTTTGTTTATGGTAGATGTTGGGATTGGAGAGAGAGAAAATATGGTAGTGGGTGGATGTTCTGGGTGGTTGTAGTTTGTGGCGAGATTAGTTTGAGTAGGTGGGGATGGGAATGTGACAGTTAGTTTGGCTCTAAGTTTCAACATAGTATGTATTAAAGATTGTGGTAATTTCTTGGGGTGTTTTTTCAGGGTGTGGACAGGGATTACTTTTAGACCCAGGGTTTAATAGTGTTGATATGCAGGACCAGAATTGCTTTGGGTTTTGTTTGTAATTCTGATGCAATTTAATATAGTGATTCTTTTTGTCATTGATTACTAGGCATTTGACTTTGTTGCAAAGGTGTCTGTATTGATGAAGGTCAGAGAGATTGGTAGTTGCATACCATTTTTTCCAGACTTTGTCTCTTATGACTATGGCCTGCTTGGTACTTTTTGAGAGCCAGATATAGGTTTTTGTTTTTACTCTTTTATGGAGCAGAGGAGCATGATAGTTTAGGACTTTTAGGAATGTTGAATTAAAAAATACAACCGCTTTATCTAGGGGAAGGGTTTTAAGTATGTTCCAGTTGATAGACTTTAGATGGTCTATAAAAATGTCTTGGTTGAAATTAGTAAGGGTTCGCCGCAGTATATAATGATGTTGGGTGGGTTGTTGGGATGACTCTCGTATGGCATAGGTTGGGTTGTGGTTACTGATATTGCAGGGAAGATTACCTGTTTTGGAGAACTTGTTGGGGTCAGAAACAAGGATCCAGTCTAGGGTAGAGCCACTGCTATTGTTTCTGGCTGGTCTCGTTAAATCTGTGATTACTTGGGTAAAGTTGTAGAGGTTGATATTTGGGGGTAAGGAGTTATTTCCCTGGCTGGGCCAATTTATATTCACATCGCCAAGTTTGATTATTTTTTTGTTGATTTTTGAGGAGATCCAAGCTAAGATTTCTTCAAGAAGTGGGGTATTATTTCCTGGGGGTAGGTATAATGTTGTAATACATATGCTTTTTTATTGTTTAAGTTTAGGAAAGCAATTAGTATTTTAGCATTCGAGAACTGGGGTATTGGAGATGTGTAGGGGGAAATGGAGAGGCTATGCGGGAAGAATAGGGCAATGCCTCCTCCTTTTTTCTGGGGTCTAGCTGCTCTGAGGCAGGAGTAACCAGGCGGGAGAAATTCAGGGTCTTTGACATATGGTTTTAGCCAAGTTTTGGTAGTGGTAAGTATGTCAGTTTTAGTTTGGGATATCCAAGCATGGAATTCTGGTAATACTTTGGAGGTTAACACTGGTGAATTGTAGTGATTTATGAGAATTATTACCGTTGGGGGTTGCAGGATTGGATCCTGGGTTTGGGTAAATATCTCCACATAAGGAGAGAATGTGTTTAGTGATAGGGGGTGTTAGCCAAAGTTATGTACCAAATAAGATTGATGTTTGTATTCTAATATGAATGGGGGTAGGTGGTTATCAGTAAAGTGTTTGAGTGTAAAGAGGAAGATTGGATGTGGTTGAATAAGACTAGGAGATATGTTAGAGTAGGATATTAAGAGTTAGGGAGTGTATGTTGGTGATTGGTGTAGTCTTGGGAGATAGATAAGGTGAGTTTAGGGATGTCAGTAGTGTTAATGCTAGAGAGAGTGTAAGACAGTATGGTGAGTAGTGGAGAAGAGACATGGTATTTACATAGGCAAGTGAATGAGATGGGTGTGTATGATATAGTGTGAGGGGAGGGATATGTAAAATGCAGGGGGTTTGGAGTGATGAGATAATCAGGAAGGGGTAGGTTTAGGGAAGAAGAAATGAGGTCAGAGGTAGGTAATGGGGGTGGGATGTATAGAAATATAAATCTAATTGATCTAGGGGTGGTTGGGAATGGGGTAGGGTAGAACAGTGGAGTGGAGTGAGCCTAAGCAAAGTGAAGGGCGAACGGAGTGGGAAGAAACCTGTGAGCAAGCACTAAGGGAAGAAAACAATCAAGTAAGTTTGGTGGGTATTACAAATAAGTTGTGTAGTACCCTTTAAGTTTTTAAAAGATTCTGTGGTGGAATACTTTAGGATCAAGAAATTAACTAAGCTAGAAATACCCAGGTGGAGGGGAGACAAAAAACGAGAGTATCTAGGGAGTTTGAGGAGAGTGGGAGGACTTATCAGCAGTTGTACTGTGTGAGCAGGAGAGAGCCCATTTTGCTTTTTACGTTACAATATTACTTCAGCTCTATAAAATAAAATCCCTTTTAGCTTAGTTGTGGAAGGCAGGGTGTAGTAGATACATACTTTGCATCTGCCTTTATAGTAGGTAGGATAGCTGCAATTATCACTCTGAGAGGCACTATGGGGTGGAATTATAGCACCTGGAGAGCAGGCTTTAGGTGGGCAGGCGAGGTCTGGAAGTGGCTGGAAAGCTATGGGAAAGAAGAGATGTTTAAATGAGTAAGGAGAGGATTAGTATTTTAGAAAACTACAAAAACATACAGGTATAGGACATTAGGTAACAGTATTAGCCCCACACTTAAATGTAAATGCAGTTCATCCACATTAAGACATAATGCAATACAAACAGTTTAACAGTACATCTGAATTTAACTGATAATATATAATAAAACACAGCTTAAAATAACTGGAATCAGAGCTTTGTTTAGAGAATATGTAACTGATAATGCAGCATTTGCACATATATGACTAGAATCAACACATGTCTTCATTAAAAAGTATCTACCGCACACATAGTCTTACCACAGAGCTTAATTAAATGTACAACATGTTCTGGCATTTTAAAAGCTGCTTTAGTGTATTATAGATGTGTAACATGCTGTAACATAGTAACATACTTTATACACAGAACTAATGATGTCCTGGTAGTTTTAAATGCTGATTTTGGCACCCAGGGGTTTTTTAATGTCCTATAATAGTGCAAGCACATTCATTTACAGCATTTCCAAGCAATTACATCGGTGCCCTATCACATGTTTTTTTCACCCAGAACTGATGATGATAATGGCATGTTCTGGTGGTTCTAAACGCTAATATTGGTTCCCTAGGTTATACAGATCATTATAATAGCCCACAAACTAACATTCAGTTACGGCATTTATAAACGCTGAATTTGTGCCCTGAGGATGTAAACGCTCGCTCTGATAGTGCAAGCAGTAATACTTAACTACAGTGAGTTCCCAGTTTTCAATTGAGTATGCCCAGCAGTTTGGAATTACTTGTAAAGCAGTCCGTACTAACAGTTTAGGTCATAACACCTATAGTGTTTGTACAGCGAGTGGGAACACTGTTAATTCACTACGCTGTGCAACCTGGTCACCACAATAAAGCATTAGACCAACCTATACTCTTGTCTGAGCTAGTGTATTTACACCTAGCCTGTTTATGCAACTAGCGGCCACTCTACTAGTTCGTTACACTTATCTATAACTACATGCCCTTATTAAGTAGGACATCTTTGGTTGACCATAAAATATAAAAATAGCCTCAATAGCAGCAGGTTAAAACAAACACAGTGTGGCCGTAGTAAATTCAGAATAAACAGGTACATATGCATATAGTCATGCTTAGGCAGTAATACAGGCTACAAATATTGTAATTAGCAGTTTCTTCACAGGCTTTGATGATATTCTGTAAATATTATAGGTAGCTGTTTCTTCAAATAGCTAAAAACAATTTTAGAGCAATATAGGAACAGTTGAGACTCACCCAGAACACCACGAGTATGATAGACTGCAAAGGGAATGTGTAAAAATGGCACCAGCCATCTTTAAAAACTATGGTGGAGTGGGATAGGCCTACAGAATTGAGGGGGGAGGGGCTTCAGGTGGAGTGGGATAGGCCAACAGATTGAAGGGGAAGGGGCTTCTGGTGGGCAGTGTCAGTAGAAACATGTGAGCATGCACTAAGGGAAGAAAACAATTAAGTAAGTTTTGTGGGTATTATAAATAAGTTGTGCAGTACCCTTTAAGTTTTTAAAAGATTCTGTGGAGGAATACTTTAGGTTCAAGAAATTAACTAAGCTAGAAATAGCCAGGTGGAGGGGAGACAAAAACTGAGAGTATCAAGGGAGTTTGAGGAGGGTGGGAGGCCTTATCAGCAGTTGTACTGGGCAAGCAGGAGAGATGCCATTTTGCTTTTTTACATTACAATATTACTTCAACTCTACAAAATAAAATCCCTTTCAGATAGTTGTGGAAGGCAGGGTGTAGTAGATACATACTTTGCTTCTACCTTTATAGTAGGCAGGATAGCCGCAATTATCACTCTGAGAGGCACTATAGGGGTGGAATTGTAGACACCTGGAGAGCAGGCTTTAGGTGTGCAGGTGAGGTCTGAAAGTGGCTGGAAAGTTTGCTTCTGCCTTTATAGTAGGTAGGATAGCCGCAATTATCACTTGAGAGGCACTATAGGGGTGGAATTTTAGACACCTGGAGAGCAGGCTTTAGGTGGACAGGCGAGGTCTGAAAGTGGCTGGAAAGTCAGAATGCCACGAGTACCCCCCCCCCCTGCTTAGTGTGCTGTTATACTGTACAGTTTATGTTAACAGGTTGAGTAGTTGTTAATCAACTATGTGTGGTTCTGTGCCACCCCACACCCTCCAAAGTGGGGGGCTGTGCCACCCACACAAGCAAACCTATGTTTACTAACTCCAGGATTGCACTACATTGGAGTAGAGTACATATACCCTGCCAGTACCATTGTCAATTACATTAAACTGGCAAACTGATTATTTCCTGATGTGAGGTTTTGGCAATTTGGTCTGGGTGGAATTACATAGGCCAAAATGAGTTCACTGCAAAACGAAGTGCATCCATGTGAACAGTATTTTCTGTGTATTGCATCAACACCAAAGCCTATGTGTGTGTGTGTGTGTGTGTGTGTGTGTGTGTGTGTGTGTGTGTGTGTGTGTGTGTGTGTGTGTGTGTGTGTGTGTGTGTGTGTGTGTGTGTGTGCGTGTGTGCGTGTGTGTGTGTGTGTTATTCATGGACATTTGGTGTGTGCCAGCCAGGAAAACTCTCAATTGTCCACTGTAGAAGAGCTGCTGACACCAACCACCATGTACTCATCTGCATACACCCCTCAGACCTATCAGCCATGTGGCACATGCAGTAACTGTTATACAGACCTGTTACCTGTGTTCAGCTGTACCCAGGATATGACATAGATAATATGTCACCACAGTGCTACACCCCTTGTAGGACAGAACAGCAGACCAACATCCTGCTGACACATAGACACCTAGAACAAAAACAGAATACATTATGGAGACCACAATCAGTCAGTGTTAATGACAGCTATAATGCATCATGGCTGGACAGCTACACACCCTGATGTGTAAGCATTAATCATTTCAGCTGACAACACGTTAAACAACATTACATTGCTAGACCTTAGGACATTCACCCTATGCATCAGAAGCATATCAGCATGTCCCTGCATCGATGATATGGATGACAGGGTTGTGGCACAGGTATCATCATACGTACAGGGTGTGTTCCTGGTTTGCCAGAGTCCTAGGCTGAGCCATTTGGTTAACATCATGTGTGTGGGTTGAGGGTTCTTTCTTAAATGGGCTGTGCAGATGTGGTGTGTCTAGGTATGGAGATGCCCTAGATGTGTTGTTGAAGAGTGCATGTATGTATGCACACATGTCTGCCATGTGGCCGCCCTATAAAGGGGTTTGTTGGAAAGCTTCAGACTGTACATGTCAGGGTGTACAGTTCATTGTCTCCAGCCATGGGCACAGGAACTGTGCCTGCCAAGGGTTTCACGTGCACTACCAGGCAGAAGCCCAGATATGTTACTCTCCCCTGATTATGACAACTGTCCACTGGATCCGCGTTCCTGTTGGGACTGGCCAGGACCACTTGCATGTGGCCTGCTGTGGTGTGGTGTGGACTGCACCTCTCCCTGCAGTGCTGCTGCTGGTACTGCCACTATGGGAGCAGCCATGAGTTGTTGCAAGTCCATGTAGACCTCCACCTGTTGGTATTGCTGACCTACGTCCACGTGGCCACCACCCTACTCCCACCACATGCTCTACCACAGACATCACACAGTCAAGGATTCCCAACATCTCACCCAACCATCTATTCAGGACCTCTGCAAATTAACTGTGGGCACCTGCAAGATCACGGATGTTGTCAAGTACAGCAGATGAGTAGCCCTCTGGAGCCTCAGACTCTTTCTGGCATAAACCTCCATATGTGCCTGTGCCTCCATGATGGCTCAAAACATGTGTCTGGTGACACCTGCTGTGGTACTTCTGCCAGAGGCATGATGGCCAACAGCCCTCCTACGAGGACCCCTGTCCATCTGCCTGTGTGGTACCTCGCCAGTCATCCGGCTATGGCTGCTGTGTACAGACACACTTGCCATAGTCCCCCCACTTTCTTGTCCCATGCCACCACCCGCCAACTGTCCCTCATCTATGGCCACTGGTGATGGGGTATGTATGGGCATTGAGACTGTGTGCGAGGATGGGGTGAATAAAAGTGGGATGTCAACCGATGACACAGCTTCAGCCCCTGACAACCCTGCCTGTGCTTCACCATGCCTATCATCATTATCGGAGTGAGTATGGACACTAACATCAGTTTGCCTGCAGGAGGGACCCTGACCCACCTTGCCACCTGTGAGGGGCAAACAGTAAATTTAATTTAAGACCTGTACTTTATGGTTTACCTCTACACACACACACACACACACACACACACACACACACACACACACACACACACACACACACACACACACACACACTTACAGGTGAGTTGGCACAAAGATATTACACAGACCTCTCACTCAACAGCATGCACTGCAACTATACTCAATCATTGTTACCAACATTATACATCTCTGTGATGCATGAGTTGTGTTAATAGGTGATGCCCCTCCCCATGGAACACACTGCACCCATGTACACAGTATTGCTGTGCACCTGTACAGCATACTGGCATGTACTGTGCACCATACCTCACGAGTGTATACATCATTGCTGAATGTGTATACGTGTGGCAGTTATATTTGCTCTGTTGCTCACAGCCCTTATGTGTTTGTCTGATACATACCTGGGATGCTATGAGAACTGATGTCAATAGTTAATGCCTGACCTCTGATTTTCAGATCTCATCATCAGCAGTGCATGTATGAGCTATAAAATCCGAATACACTGACAATCTTCAAAGCTTAATGTGGATATGAGGAGTGTACACACCCTTGTTGACATGCCAGCCTCTTCCATGATATGCAATGGGGCCACAATACTGCATATGTTAACATTACACACACCTGATATTTGTCATATGACCTGTGCAAACCAATGCAGTATCAAAAAATGTGTTAGTCATGCAGATGCTTAATGAGATGCATACAATATGTGGGTTGCATAAGTGTGCACACCCTTAGCACAATGGTTTGTTGCAGCACCTGTTAAGTGAACTACAGCAGTCACTATTCCTGGAAGGGGTATACTAGCATGGCCCATCTTCACTTGTCATTATTTGGTCACTCCGCACTACAAATGTCCCCCCAACTCTGCAGGATTGCAAGGTCAGCTCATGTGCACAGCCCTTGGAGGTCACACAGTGCCTTCACTATTGCTGTGGGGTCAGGGTTATGTCTGGCACAATTCATGACCTTGATTGTGTTCAGATTCAGCCATTCTTGGTGAGCTTTGGATGTATGCTTCAGTTCACTATTGTGTTTCAGGATGTCACCCCTTCCCATCCTCAGCCTTATTGCAGATGCTTGTCAACTATGGGTCACACATGAGTGTTATTATGCAGTGTTCCAAATTCCGAACACCATGTCTTATAGGTTCATATACATTATCCCCTACATTAATGTTGTCCCATATTTCATACACACACATACATGACTGTCTGCCATGTCTACCGGCCTATTTCCTGCTAATGAACAGCAAACCTAAAGGTGTACACTGGCACCAGCAAGGTAAAAATGGGGATGGTGGCCTTGAGGTGGAGTGAGGTGTAGCTTGTGCACCACATGTATCTTTATGAATACTGTCTGTAGGTTTCAGTCCTGGTCTCATGACACCATTACACATTGCAACACATGTCTTTGGGAGACCTGATATTATGCATATGCTACCTGTAGAGAGCCCTGGATGATGTTTCCTGTGAAACAACACTTACGTCTGATTACCTTAACCCATAGGCCACACTTATGCTGATTCCAGATGATTGTTGACACAGGTACTGCACAGGCAGTGCTTGCTAGACATTCATGCAAGTCACTCATTGTTGCTGCATGTTTCTGGGCATCCTCCATGACCAGTTTGCAATGTTTTGTCATCTGTTTTGGATGGGCATCTGTTTATTTTCTACATTAATGTTGTCCCATACTTCATACACACATACATGACTGTCTGCACTGTTTTCTATGATATATGCAATGGTGAGGTAAAGCTATTTTTCCCACTCCTGAGTGCTACCTTTAGGATATGGGATCCATTTCATGGTTTGTAAGATGGCTGCCTCTGTTGCAGGTGAGTGGGTAAATGTCATGGACATACTTCTTGGACAGTAGACCATTACTTGGTTTGACATTGAGGCCCTGTATTTGATGGAAGGTGTGTACTCAAGAAGAGTGAATGCTGTCAGTACCTCACAAGCTGCTTCCGCAATATGTTATTTGGAGTGTGTGGACACATATGCTTCCAGTGTTTGCTAAGGTATGTATTCCCCATATTTGTTGTCTTAACATAGGATTCCATATTACACATTAATTTCTCATGTGAGGATTACATTACAGGTTGTAAAAGGTGTGGAATGTGGTATTGTGATTTGCCATTGTTTTGATCAGGAACAGTTGCCATTGTAATAGTGGTGTATGTACTGTTGTAGCTACTGTATAAGGGTAATGTTTCAGACATGTCCCTACTGTAGGCCATTTGTCCCACCATTATGTTCATCTCTGTCCACACATCTTGCACTGACAGGTTGTAAGGTATACTGCAGGACTCTTACATACCCTTCAGATATGCCACCATGGTGACCACTGTGATGCAGTGCAGTTAACAGCAACAATAAGTGAACATGTGCAGCATGCATTATGGGTAGGTGTGCTAAATGTGTGCATGGCAAATAGCATGGCCATAACATGGCTGGTGTATTGGCAAATCTGAACAAAACAACTCCATACTCACTAGCTACAGGCTGCTGCCCCAGTTGTATATCAGAGGGACCTAAACAGTTTTATGACAGACATAATGTCAGTAGCCACACCTGTGGCATTGGTACAGGGTGGGAGCAGCATTTCAGCACATCAACAGTACAAACCCACAATACTAGAGATTATGCACATCTGTTCATTACTACACTGCAGCAACTATCTTATCTGACATATGCATGTAGATGCTTTACAGATGAAAATGGATAAGCAACAGTGGTATACTAATGTGCCCTGGGGCCTTACCTGCATGCTTCTCGTCCATTGTGTAGGTGGCACCCACCTCCACAATGCTGTCTTCAGCTTGTTGGCTTTGGCTTGTTGGCAGGTGCCCCGAGGCTGGTGAGGAGCTCCTCAGCATGTGTTAGTGGGAGCTGGATGGCATGACCCCCACCTGTGGCTAGCTGGTACCTCCTAACTGCAGCGGCACACTGACAGGCATGGTGGATCAGATAAGTGCAGCGATGCAGCACCTGCTCATAATTGCGGTTGTGCAGGCCAACATAGTTTACCCTGTGGACGAGCTTGTTCCACAGGCCGGTCCTCTCCTGCAGATCCTGGGCCCTGCGCCATGAAGAGGATTGCATGATGGACTATGAGGAACTGGATTATAGCATCATTTTCCAGGGGTGTGTATGTGGGAAGGCATTCCTGGGACATTGTACCTGGAAGACATAAACAGGTAAAAAGGTCAGAGGACCTCATACAGTTGTCTACGTGCACATCAACAGTGGGTATTACTTGCAAATAATCCAGACTATACCATAACACAGTAAGCTATCATGGCTTGTACACCTTGGATTACACTCATGGCCCTGACCTGTCCACCTAATGACATAATCCACTACACACCATTCATTTCTATATAGAGGGATGACAGTGGCCATCTTCCATGTGGATGGTGGCATGAGTGTGTTTGACTGTAGTGTGTGATGGGACTGTGAGCACATGCCTGTGTTCATGTAGGAGGAAAACTGTGATGTTCTCATGCCCCATGCAGACTTGCTGTTGTTGCCATCAGTCGGCATTATGTCCATGCTCACCACTAATGTGGGCAGGAGTTTGGGTGATATGCATATCCCCCTGTACTATGGTTGTGGACAGGGTGCCACTGCTCCTACCTATCCTGTCTGATGCAGGTTGCCTGTATCCATAGCATGTGTGTATGAGGTGTGCTTTATCCTCAGTTCAGGTTGATTTGTGTTACTGGCTCTGAGACTGCGTACATATGTGTAGACATGGTTGCAATTGGCCTTAGTGGTTTACATATGTCTGATTTCTAGTCATAGTCAGCCTTACAGGAGGTCACCTGTGAACCTACATGTTTGCTCAGATAGAGGTGCACTTGCTTCCAAGTTGTGGTCTGCATCTTTGTGTCCCTGTACAGCCACTATAGCAACCTATTATGTGCTTTGTGTCTTGGTGGTGTCCATCAAGGGGATTACTCTATCGTTGGTGGAGGATGGATGTACAGGTAAGGTACTGCTGATTCCATATAGCTACAGTGGATATGAAGTGTGCATACCCCTGTTACAATGCATGGTACTTGTGCAATTGGAACATGACCCCACAAAAGCACATGTCAACACAATTCCCACCTGTGATGTGTCCTATAGCCTGCTCAGTTCAATAGGGAACATAACAACCTGTTCTGTGGAAACATATAGGTTCAGAGGTTCATAGGTGTGTACTAGGCTAGTGGCCCTGGAGCCTTTACAAGCCTAGCCCATGGGATTACCCTGGCATGGTGCCACCTGACCTTAGTTCCCAGTGCCTCTGTCGAGTAAAGCCACTGGAGTGATCCCTGTGGTGAATTTTCTATTTCCCATGCACTCATCAAGATTTCTCTTAAAGATGGCCAGTGAGGTGCTCTGCTTGACATGTATGGGAAGTCTGTTCCAGAGCATGGGCATTCTCTGGGTTATGAATCTGTCCCTCCAGCATATGGGAAGTAACACTCAGTACAGTAAGCCAGCTGAATGTGTGTGCATACCCTTACAGTGGTATGTTGTGCAAACACCTGCTGAGATGATTACAGCATCCATTTGTCTTTGTTTGTACTCTAACGTCATATCACATCTTCACTTGGCAATGGTTGCTCACCTTCCATGAAACAGCTTTGTTTCTTTTTCAATAGAATTGTACA